>NC_092422.1:123736649-123888694 GCF_036169615.1 Heliangelus exortis | reverse complement strand
TCTCTCTCTCTCTCTCTCTCTCTCTCTCTCTCTCTCTCGCCCATACACGCACACAAACAGAATTGCAGATTTTGCCAGATGAAATGAAGTGGTCAGTAGTACATCCAGGCCCTGGGATACACTTAAATCCTTTTTGTTGAGAGATTAGGCTGAACTGAGCTTCAGAACAGATGTGAAGAAAAAAAAGCACAAAACTGTGGCTTGCTTTGTTTGCCTCTACTTAGGTAGAGACAAACTGTGATGTCAGTGAATCCATCAGCAACCAAGCCCTTTCTCTGGTGAGCCAAATAGCTTCACTTCTGGATCAGAAGTCCTCAGTTTTCAGTTCTTCTTTCTAATACTAGAAAGTGCCTCTGTATGCCACCCGAGTGCCCTAGAAAATTGGTTAAGCTCCTTTTTGCTCACCTCCCTCTTACTTCCAGTCACAAAGGCCTTTTGCAATGGTGCTATCTGAAGAGTTGATGTTGCCTTTGTGCTGACTCGTAGGTGGAAGGAATCACTGGTTTTGTGAACAAAGTTCACCACAATTGTCCTGTCAGCAAAGTGACAGGATGTGACATTTGAAAGCAGCTCCTTGTGGTACATTTGTAGTTTCATTTTTCTTACTGTCCTATTTACCACTAACCTATGGCTTAAGTATTTACCACAATTGTATTGTAGCTTATAACTGCGGTTGCCTTGAGGAACATCCATTTCTCTGAGACAGGAAATTCTCTTATTTTCTTGCATAATAGTAACACTGTTCATTTTCTTATCTTTCAGGTTGCAATTCATGCAGTTGTCGAAAAGCTCTTCAGGAGCATTTGGAGTTTACCCAACAATAAAGCACCTGTTGCCATCAAGTACTTTTTTGACTTTCTGGATGCCCAGGCTGAGAGCAAAAAAATTACTGACCCTGATGTGGTCCATATATGGAAAACCAACAGGTAGGCCCATGTGATATATGTCAGGAGTGCGTGGACTCAACATGTAGTTGCAAAGATGGAGCAGGTCACCAGTGGCCAGAAGAATTAAGATTTTGGCATTTCAGGGTGAAAACATAGTTTGGCTTAGTAATTTTAGTAAATTAATTGGATACCAATAGAAACCACCATAGCTTCCAGAACTTGTGAGTCTGTGTACTGACTTCAGACTCAGAAAGAAGTATCTGCAGGTTAAGAGCATTACTTGAAGATGGAGGGGTGACTGACAGATGTGTTTGGGCTTTTCTTCCCTGATCCCTTTTTTAACATGAATAAGCAGCCCAGAAATGTGCTTCTTCCCCATGAGTGCTGTGCAATTAAATGATAATTAAATTACCATTTTAAAGCAGTTGTGCAACTTGAGGGGTTAATTTTTAAAGATGTTTGTTCTTTCTCTGTCTAGTCTTCCTCTTCGCTTCTGGGTGAACATACTGAAGAATCCCCAGTTTGTCTTTGATATTAAGAAGACTTCACATATAGATGGCTGTTTGTCTGTAATCGCACAAGCTTTCATGGATGCCTTTTCTCTAGCAGAACAGACACTGGGGAAGGTAATGCTGCCCTTCCAGTCTTTTGCTAGCTCCTTTTGCTAACCAATGTCTCTTTCAACTGTACTAAGATTTAGTGATGAAGTTCTGGATCTACTGACACTGGGGGCAAACCCGTTGGTGGCCTAATTAAGTTGTGTTTCCATTCTTTGTTGCTTTGTCTCACAAGGCTTTGAAGAATTCACTGGAGCAGACAGATACCTCTACCAGAATGCCATTTTTATAGTTGACTGCAGCTTCTCTTCTCTGCTGTTACTTTCTACATAGTTTGTTTGCAGAGTATGTAGAAGAGGGTAGGACTTGTAAGATTTTAAAGACTTCCTAAAGTCTTTAATTTTTTAACAAAGAAGGTCTTAAAAATATTAAGATGATTTGATAAGTAGTCCAGATTTTGTCTGCTGTACACAAATTTGCAGAAATCATATGCAGTAATATTCTGGGAGCTGTAAGAACGCTTGAAAGAGCTGTGAAGTTTAAAACAGTTCCTTTCACATGTATTAGCATCTCCATTTCTATATGCAGAATTATTTGTTGGAGTAACAAGTCCAGAAGTCTTACACTGAAAAGTTCTTTACTACAGTGTCCAGAATTTTGGAGATCAGAAATGATTCATTTTTCCTAAGGATATTTTCCTTTTCTTTGGACCAAAGCAGGAAGCATTTGTTCAGGCTCATACAACCAAGGAAAATAGGCTAGAGATTTTTTATCTTAAAAAAAAAAATGCAATAATGGACTAATTTCCTGTGCAATCTGAACCAACTGTTCATCTGTGAAAGGTAAATAACAAATAATGCATTTATTTACCTTATTTTAGGAGTGAACTATCATGCATTAAAAGTAATCACATCTCTTACTTGATGGAAAAACTGCAAATGAGAATGGTCTCTTAGGGTTCTATGCTTATCATCCATTGTGAAATACTGTTCACATTCATAATAGCTCCCATTACCCATTTGAAAAGGGATGCTGAAACCTGATACAGGTTTGCAATGCAGGAAACTTCTTGTGGCCTTTCAGTACTAAAATGCATTTACTTTCATAATGTTTAGCCTTTTATCATAAAACATTCTTTAGCCACTTAGAAAAGAACTATTCAAATCATTTCATCACAGTGTGGAAACAGTAGTGACACAGTGTCACATGGTTGTGTCATTTATTCCCCAGAAATTAAACTATAGCAGCGACAGGAAGCTACCAGCCCCCACTGTTACATTCTAAAAACGTTAATTCCAAAACCATCAGCATTTATTTCTTGGGTGAACCTAAAACTGCCTGGTAGATTGGTGCTGACCTGGGCTGTTGAAGCCCTGGGGAAAACCAGTAAATTCCTTTGGCTGTTCGTGCCTGACAGGCAGCTCTCCAGCCCCTGAGGAACAGGAGTAGTGAGGACCAAAATGTTTTAGGGTAACTTCTGCTCCCTGGCATGTTACCCATGGGGAGCTTCCCACAGCACTGATGGATGCTGTGTGTAAATAAGGTATCAGCATCAAGGCCTTCTGTTCAGCTTTCACAGTCTTTCAGGTCTGGGGGAGGGGTTAAGAGGAACGAAGAAAGAAAATTCCAACAAATAATTTTGCATATAAAAACGGAGACACTAATACATGACCAGTGTTCGTGCCTCCTGATGCCAACAGAAACGATAATATAGCAACTGCCATGAAACAAAACGTGCTATTACTGAGGTCCTGTGTCTGTTCTTCATCTTTATTTCATAACCTTAATTCCTTCCGTATAACCACTCAAAGAGATGTGAGTCACACAGAGAATAGACACGATTAGATGCAATTAACTATGTGGAGGTGGAACCTAGGAAATCTGTGCTGTGAAAACTGACAAGGCTTCAAATATTTTCTTTTAAGGAAGCACCGACAAATAAACTTCTGTACGCCAAGGACATTCCACTCTACAAGAAGGAGGTGAAAGCATACTACAAAGCCATCAGGGACCTGCCTCCATTGACCACTTCAGAGCTTGAAGAATTTCTAACTCAGGAATCTAAGGTACGGTTGAAAAGTGGGAACTTCATTTGCTTTCCCATTAAGCTTTTTTAAAAAGGAAAACCACCTGACCACAGCAGTTTTCTCTTTTAGAAACATGAAAATGAATTTAATGAGAAAGTGGCCTTGATTGAAATCTACAGATACATAGTGAAATACTATGATGAGGTAAGCACATCTGCTATTCCTCCTGCTTAATCCCCTGAACGTTTGCTTATCACAGGCTTGACAAAACCACCAAGGGCTGGCCTGGCATGTGACTCCAGAAACAGCCCCTCCGTGATGTAGCCGAGGCTGTACCTCCTGCTGAGCTCTGTGGGGCCAGAGCAGCACAGCCCCCAGGGCTGGCTGGAGCCTTCACCTCACAGAGGGGTCACAGGCCAAAAGCTTGAAAATGCACCTTTACTGTCACTGCTGTATTTCACAGAGGTAGGAGCAGTTAACGTTCTCCCTGCAGTTTTGAAGAAGTTCCTATACAGTCTGGACTTCTTGTTTTACCGTGTTTGCAGAGTGTCTGCTCACGCCTGTCAGAACTCCTGTGCACGCGCTCCATTTCCCTGGAGAGTCAGAAATCAGATGAGACTGTAGCACCAGGGGTCTCCATTTAACAGGCAGTGCAAACACCTCAGTGGAGCACACTCAGCCTTCCAGCAAGAGGTGTCTGTTCTTTTCCCATCATAGTTCTCCTATGCCCTGCTCTAATAGCCTTTCTTTTAAAGAGAAGATGCTATAGGTCTCAGTGCCTGCTATTGCTAAGAGAGTAAATATTTTCTCAACAGAAAGCACTTACTCACAGGCTACCTCCAAGCTGCTTTGTCAGGAAATCCCTGTCCTCCACTTTCCATGACAGGATCCTCAACGCCATTTTGCCCGGCATCCTTAACAGAGGCTGCCTGTGCCTGCAGAGGGATGGAGATAAGAGCCAGCTGGGGTGTATTGCCTGAAGGCCTCGTTACCACTTCCAGCAGGTTGTCTGGGTCTCCCAGCAACCAGACCTTTCCCTCTTTCATCCCCAGCAGCACAGCATCAGCACTTGCTGTAATCATCCAGCTCTCAGCCACCTGTTAGCTACCTTACTGCTTCTGATCTCTGACACTTCAAATTACCTGGGCTCGGCATCAAAATCTTTCCCTCTGAAAAGAAGCTTGGGATAATACTTGGAATGGAACTAGACTTCATTAAACTCACTAAAATTGTTGACAGGGGAGATTTCAAAATACTCTGTAATCTTAGGGCCCGTTTTTGTTTTTTTGAAGTTAGTACGGGCTAAATTTACCCCATCCTTAGAAGAAAACCCTCCCTCTGCTCTTCCCCCTCTGGCTTTTGATTGGGAGCAGCTAAACCTCATTCATTGTTTGCTGAGACCTCAGTTGCTTGGTAGAGCTGCCAGCAGGGAGTTTCCAGACAGCAGTACTGCTGCTTCCTATCACCTGGGCTGGTGCCAGTTGGGCCAGTTAGAGAAACAAAGGCAGATTATTGCCCTCAGTTTATAGGGCAGAGGAAAAGAAATAAACTATTATTTGTAGGTCTGCTCTAAGGTGAAACTGGAGCACTGGCCTTGCCTCACGTTTCAAGAGATGAACATGTGCTGGATTTGTTTGGGGCTTTTTTGCTTGGCTCCATCATTCTCTTGTGGAAGTGTTGCAAATCTTGTAATCATAATGACTTGAAAGGAAACCTACCAAAATAAAGTGTTAAAGTCAGAAAAGAATGTTTACATCTAGGCAGGCATTCAGATGGATTTTTCTGCCAGTAGTTGTTGGAATGCAGAGAAGCAGTCTTTAAAAAAACAGCAAGTAAAATAAGTGCTAAAAAAAATTATTCTCTTTTTTTGCTAATTGTTAACAGATTGTCAGCAAACTCGAGCGAGAACGGGGGTTTGAAGAAGTCCAGAAACAGCTCCAGCAAGTAAAAGCCTTATTTGATGAAAAGAAAAAATGCAAATGGCTTTGAGCAGAGCAGTGACTCACAGAGTGGCTGTGGGGGATTTTCAGTAAGCGCTACTGCTCCCAAGACTGTTTTGACTGACTGTATGTACAGGGTTTGAAACGTTTGGACACTCTTCTCCAATCTGACCATTCCAAGTAGTATCTGCATTTGGGAATGAAGTACGGGCAGGGTTACATATTCAAACATGGGCATATAAAAGCAAAAGTGAGTCTAGAGTTGGCAGGGCCAGCATTTCGAGGTACTTGAGCACACATCCTTTTTGGTTCAAAAATACTGCCTGAGCAAGCTTTCTGCTTACTTAAAAACAAGCTTGCAGGAGATGTGTAAACACATTGCAAGTTCAGAGGTGCCCATGTGAACTTGTAAGTTGCTTATCTCTTTTTTCAAGAGAGAAAGCCAGTGTTTCGTCACATCCTTTCAGCAGCCTCAGCAAACTGTGAGGATGAGCTCCGGCTTCAATTGCAGTTTCCTCCCTTCCAGACAAAGTTACACTGGTCCCTGTTCAGAAAACTAAAAAAACAAGCAAAACAACACCAAAGTGACACTTAGAACAAATGTGTTTAGCAGAAAAAAAATGGGTCTGCAGTTTGAAGTCCAAATGCCACATGGCAGGACTTCTCTTCCTTACGTTAGAAATTCCACGTGCATAGTGAAGCCACTGAGCAGGGGCTGGAGGCTTTTGGAGAAAGGCACTAGGCCGGCATCAGTCTGTGTTTACATTTCTACCTTTCCATCCTTAAATAAGCTGTGAAAGGCTTGTGAGCAGCTTCACAGGTGAAACCTCTCCGTGCAGCTGCAGCTCATCTGCACACCCTTGTGATGTGATGCAGCAGCTTTGGTGCACAAACCTGCACTCAGGTGCATGATCAGCCCATGCATCAGTGCTGACAGTCCTGGCAACCCATGTACAAGGGCCTCACAAATCTGAAGCCAGCATTTTTTTCTTTTTTTTTTTTTTTTTTAAGGTTGTTCACACAAAGGCTTTGTCTAAAAAGGGTTAGTTTAACACCATGTCAGAAGGAGGGCTGGTGTAATCTCTGTGTATGAAGAACCGATACAAGCAGTGGGTGTGGGTGTAACTGCTGCCTTAGTCCTGCCCGGGTGTTCTGGAGGTTTGGCTCTTTTCAAAGCAGGGTGTCCATGACATTTGCATTGGTGGCTAAAGTTAGCCCAGCTGGAAAGCAGGTGGCTCTCTGCTGAGAGGAGGCTGGTGCAGTGGCTACCGTGGAAAGCCATAGAGGAGCAGCTGTGGCTCTGGTTCTGCTACCACGCCAGCAGAGCCCTGCCCACCAGTACAGAGCTGAAATGTTTTGTTGCCTTGGAGTCTGCTGCAGTCACACAGAGGCAGGTGCTGAGCCTGCAGCCTGCCTCTGTATTTGAGGCAAGGCCTTGGTGAGATGGAGATACATTTCCACACCTTTCCAGAAGGATCCACCACAGCAGCCCACAGGGGAGGGAAGAGCTCTTTGCCTTGGCAGCAGCAAAGGTGCCACGCACACAGGTGGCCCATGCTTAGTACAGAAAGATGGAGCTGCTGTCACCAGCCAGAGGCTCCTAGGCTGGGCTTCCAGGTGTCAGAATGCTCAAGACACACATTAATGTGCAGCAGTGCTTCGAAGGAGCCTGGAGGTCAGTACTAATGCTGATGGGTTTGGCTGCAAAGGCTCACAGAAGCTGGTACCAGGCACTGTCCCACCACACACGTCCAGCTGGCAAGGCCACCTGTTAACCTGGGAAAAACCTAACACAAAAACAAGTTGCCTACTGGTCTGCCCCCTCCCTAACATGTGCTTGCACAAACTGTACCTCCTGCATATCAGAGAGGGCAGCCACCAACCCATACTGTGATAGGGTTTTTTTGGTGGTTTTTTTGTTTTGGTTTTTTTTTTTTTTTTAATTGAAGTCTTACACTTGCTATTAAGTTTACACTTTATACTTGATGGAATGTATGGCTTTGTTCAGGAAACTGCACTACGATGTTGCAGTACTTTCAGCAGTTCTCTTCTCTGTGTGGCACAATATACTGTGGTAAGTTTAATTTTAATTGGGAAAAAAAAAAAAAAAAACCCAAACCACCCCAACCCTAACCCGCCTTGCCCCCTGTCCTTTATAAGGAGTAGACTGTTGCTTGAGTAGCACTTAAGCTTAGACTACCTGTACTTAAGGGCTTGATTTTTATCATTGTTAGCCTAACCTTTTTAAAGCAGCATCAAATAAATTGAAAAAAGCACAGTAATTAATATTTAAAGGAGGGGCATGAGCAGGTTACTCTTCCCAGTTAGGCAGATGTCTCAGCAGTTCCGTGCCACTTCAGGTGTTTGCTGGCAGTGAATTTGAGTGAACTGTGATAAATTTTGTTCAACAGTAACCTTCTGTACAGGCAGAAAAAGAAACCCAAACATTTCTGCTTGAAAAGCTGTAAAATATAGTCTGTTTGCGTGGGTCTGAACCTGTGAACTTCACTATATGTGTTTATATGATGAGGAACCGAAAAATCAGTCCTATTCTGTATTTGTACTACTGCTTGTTTGCTACAATAGCTTTAATGATTTCTAGAGATTAAGTATGTGTTGAAGCAGGCCAAGTAGCTTTAGCCTACAGCCTGGAATAGGATTATTGCCTTTTATTCAAGCCTCCTAAACAGCGTCACTCTGTTAGTAAACCATTTAAAGTCATGCTGAGACTTTGTAACCCATCAAGTGAATCTCACTAAGTGATGTGAAGTATAATTAAGTGATTGTGGCTCTTTTGGTAGGTTTGGGTCAGCACAAAAAACAATGGCACACCTTCAGTATCTGCAATTCTGTTACTGTTACACGGACAAAAAGAACCATCTCTTGACTAAAGCTGTATTAAGGCAGCCCAGCAATCTTAACAGCCTTCTCTGAAATGAAAGCAAACCTCTCTTTAACTTATTTCCACATGTTTACAGGCAAACTGCTATGGCAAACAGTATATTTTCTAACACTAGCTTACAGAGCATTATTTTGCAGTCATCTAGTTTGAAGTCAAATCTTACTAATGTGTAAAGTAATTCCTGTTGTACAGAAGTTAAGCTGTTGTTTAAAATGGTTAAAAAAAAAAAAAAAAAGTGAAAATGACAAATACATGTTGGTGTTTGTATGGGTTTATCTAGAATAAAATGCATTTGGAGGTTATTTTGATGAACTTGCTTACTTTACAATGGTGGAAAGCAAGCAAGCCTGGCTTCTTGCAGTGCCAAGGTCACAGCAGGAGCAGAGCATAAGGGCCTAGCCTGGTGCCAGCTCCCCTGGTGCAGGGCAGAGCCAGGCAGGCAAGGACTGCATGTCACACACTGCTCTGTGGCACTCTGACCTTGGGAGGTACAAACGATGGCAGCTGGGATGCTGGGGGTGGAGAGGCACCAGCATGAAACCCAGACACTGGGGGGCAAAGGGGGCTTCCCAAGCTGCAGGGGTTCCCTGGAGTGGAAGTTCCAGCAGTCTTCGGGAGAGCAGCAGAGGCCAGAGATCCCCTCCTCACTACACCTCCACCCAGCCTTCAGGAGCCACACTACAAAGTCATTGCTTTAAGGCTCTGAGGCTGATGATACTTCCAAAAAGCTGAAAATGCTACAAATGCAGATAACCCCATAACCTCTCCTGCTGCAGGGACACAAAATCAGCTCTTGAACAAAGAGCCTGAAATAGACTGAGAAATAGACTGCTCTGGCAGGGGAGGTTGGACTAGATGATCTTTCGAGGTCCCTTCCAACCCCTAGGATTCTATGATTCTATGATTCTATGAAGGAGCCCACAAACCAGTAGAAAACCATCCTTCTTCCTCCTGCTGCTACCCTTTTTCTGCCCTCAGAGGCTTCCCTGGTTTGTATGAACCACACTCCCTGCCCCCTGGCATCAGGGGAAGTCTTGCTGAAGACAACATTGCCATGGTCAGGGACAGAGAGGCAAGGCCAGCTCTGTGCAGCCATCAGGTACTGGTGGAAGACATGAGTGAACATTCCATTTGGCAAAGCTGGCTTGGACACACAGTGGTTTTTTTCCAAATTAATCCTGCAGGGGACAGCAGAAATACCTTCTCTTTCTTCTAGTAGTTACCCTGTTCTCCTCAGAGAAGTCTAACAAAATCCCCAAGGCAGTGCAGTGCAGCCCTTCTGCTCAGGTACCATAGGAAATAAAAAATGCCACATCTGGAGAGAAAAGCTGGATCCTGGGCAATGTCACCATATGCAATTCAATGGTTATTCAGTTGGCTGTTACTACTGTCTAACAACAATACTGAGTAAGCTATTAAAAGAAACCATAGAATCAACAACAATACTGAATAAGCTATTAAAAAAAAAATCATAGAATCATAGAATGGTTTGAGTTGGAAGGGACCTTAAGGATCATCTGGTTCCAACCTCCCTCCATGGGCAGGGATGCTTCACTCTGACCAGGCTGCTCAAAGGCCCATCCAAACTGGCCTTGAATGCTTCCAGGGAGGGGGCAGCCACAACCTCTCTGGGCAACCTGTGCCAGTGCCTCATCAACCTTACACTGAGGAGTATCTTCCTAATGTCTCACCTAAACCTACCCTCTTCCAGTTCAAAGTGATTTCCCCTCTACACGTCCTTATAAAAAGTTCCTCCCCATCTTTCTTGGAGGTCCCCTCCAGGTACTGGAAGGCTGCTCCAAGATCTCACTGGAGCCTCCTTCAGACTGAACAAGCCCAGCTCTCTCCACCTGTGCTTGTAGGAGGTGCTCCAGCAGTTCCATGTCCTTCCTGTGTTTGGCAGGCTCCAGAACTGGACACAGTACTCCCAGTGGGGTCTCACAAGAGCAGAGTAGGACAGAATCACCTCCCTTGACCTGCTGGCCACGCTTCTTTTGATGGCAGCCCAGAGTCTGATCGGCTTTCTGGGCTGCACACACACATTACCATAGAATCATAGAATTAGCCGGGTTGGAAGGGACCTCAGAGATCATCAAGTCCAACCCTTGACCCACCGCTGCAGTTACCAGACCACGGCACTGAGTGCCACATCCAGTCTCTTTTTAAATATCTCCAGGGATGGAGAATCTACCACCTCACCGGGCAGTCCATTCCATTGCCTGATCACCCTCTCTGTAAAGAAATTCTTTCTAATATCTAACCTAAATCTCCCCTGGCACAACTTAAGATTGTGCCCTCTTGTCTTGTTAAAAGTCATCTGGGAAAAGAGACCAGCTCCCACCTGGCTACACCCTCCTTTCAGGGAGTTGTAGAGAGTGATGAGGTCTCCCCTGAGCCTCCTCTTCTCCAGGCTGAACAGCCCCAGCTCCCTCAGCCTCTCCTCATAGGATCTGTGCTGGATCCCTTCACCAGCCTGGTTGCCCTCCTTTGGACCTGGCTCCAGGACCTCGATATCCTTCCTAAACTGAGGGGCCCAGAACTGGACACAGTATTCGAGGTGTGTTTCGCATCTACCAACACTCCCAAGTCCTTCTCCTCTGAGCTGTTCTTAATCCATTCTCTGCTCCATCTGTCATCCTGCTTGGAATTGCTCTGACCCAGGTGCAGGACCATGCACAGCTTCATGAGGTTGTCACAGGCCCACTTCTCAAGCCTGTCAAGGTCCCTCTGAATGGACTCCTTTCCCTCTGGCATGTCAGCCCTGCCACACAGTTTGGTGGCGTCATCAAACTTGCTGAGGGTGCACTCAGTGCCACTGTCCATGGCACCAACAAAGTTGTTTAACAGCACTGGTCCCAGTACAAACTCCTCTGAGGAACACTGCTCATCACTGGTCTGCATATAGACATTGAGCTGTTGACTACTGCTTTGTGAACACAACCAGCCAGTCAATTCCTTATCCACTGAGTGTCCATCCACTGAATCCATATCTTTCCATTTCAGAGACCAGGATGTCATGCAGGACAATGCTGAACACTTTGCACAAATCAATTGCTGTCCCCTTATCCACCAACCCTGTGAACCCATGATAAAGAGCCACCAAATTTGTTGGGCAGGATTTGTACTTGGTGAAGGCATGTTGGCTGCTACCAATCACCTCCTGATTTTCCATGTGCCTTTGAACCATTTCCAGGAGGATTTGCTCCACGATCTTGAGGGGCACAGAGGTGAGACTGACTGGCCCGTAGTTCCTGGAGTCTTTTTTCCCTTTTTGAAAGCTGGGGTTATGTTTCCCCTGCACATCTTACATAAGTCTGCATAAATCACACTGTATCTCACCCTGTCAGATTTCCAGTATTTTTTTTTTAATAAAGCAATAAATAACACCATAATACTAATTCCTACACATCCAGGAAAGCTTTCACTGTCAAGTTATAAAAATTAATTGATCCCTTACAAGTTCCTATTACTAAATTGATAAGGAAAAATAATTATTTTAAATCAATACATTCAACCTTGAATAAATTATTTTATCACAGTAAAGTAAACAAATTACAGTAGCAACAAATACAAACTTACATTTTCATAGACTCATAGAATCTTTCAGGTTGGGAAAGACCATTGGGATCATCGAGTCCAACCATCATCCCTGTTCCACAAAGTTCTTCCCTAAATCATATCCGCCTACTAGTACCACATCTAAATGATGCTTAAGCACATCCAGGGATGGTGATTCAACCACCTCCCTAAGCAGCCTATTCTAGTGCCTGACCACTCTTTCTGTGAATTTTTTTTTCCTAATATCCAGTCTAAACCTACCCTGTTGCAGCTTGAAGCCATTCCCTCTTGTTCTATCACTAATTAGTTGTGAGAAGAGACCAGCATCAACCTCTCTACAATCTCCCTTTCAGGCAGTTATAGAAAGTGATGAGGTCTCCCCTCGGCCTCCTCTTCCTCAAACCAAACCATGCCAGCTCATTCAATTATTCTTCATAAGATTTATTCTCCAGGCCCTTCACCACCTTTGTTGCCCTCCTCTGCACTCACTCCAGCACCTCAATCTCTCTCTTAATACTGAGGTGCCCAAAACTGTACACAATATTCAAGGTGTGGCCTCATCAACGCTGAGTACAGAGAGACAATCACCTCCCTATTTCTGCTGGTCACATCATTTCTAATACAAGCCAGGATACCACTGGCTTTCTTAGCCACCCAGGCACACTGCTGGCTCATATTCAGCCACTTGTCAATTAGAAGCCCCAGATCTTTTTCTGCCTGGCTGCTTTTCTGCCACACTTCCCCAGGCCTGTAGCATTGCATGGGGTTGTTGTGGCCTAAATGCAGTACCTGGCATTTGGCCCTGCAGAAGCTCAAACTGTTGACATTGGCCCATCAATACAATCTATACAAGTCTCTCTGCAGAGCCTCCCTGTCCTCATGCAGATCAGTCTTCCTGCCTAACATTGCCTGCAAAATGTGTAGGCTGTTATATATATTATATATATATATAATATATATTATCTTCTAAATTAAATTTTTAAAAGATAAAACCTTAGTGCTGTTACAAAAATACAAGAGATACAGTATCAAAGGTAGCAAACCTTCTCAGCACTTTTCCCCTTTAATTTCATTTCATCCTCTCTTGCTGCATGGGAACTTAAGAATAACAATGAAATGCAGACTGCAGAATTGTTAATAATCAAACCAGCAAAACTCCAAACTGATACAGTAACTTCTACACTGAAATATTTTTCTGTCCTGTCTTCCATTTAGTTTAACATACTATACTTTCAACTCTAACAGTATTTGACTGACACATCTCCTTTTTCACAAACTTGCTTCTTTTGGAGGAATTCCTGCAAGCCTATCTGTCAGATATTCATCCCTAATTTGTCCCCAAAGAAATTGCCCTGCAGTTGTCCTAAAAAGTCTCAACTACCTACACAAAATGGACTCCATTCAAGTCATTCTAGTGCTGCAAATACCATTGGCCTTGAATTCAGTTACAAAACTAAGTGTCATGTATTTTCAAAATTACTTCATATTTGTCAGTCACATCTTGGGCACAAAACATTGTTCAAGCTAAGAAAAGCAAAGTTCATTACCTATTTAACACTTGGTTTTCTTTTTCCAGCTCTTCCATCTTGGCTTCCAAAAGCTGTAGTTTCTCTCGCATCCTCCTTTGTTTATTATCTGTGAGAGTCTTTCTCTGTCAAACAGACATTTCACACAGAGCTAAATAATGCCTGGATAGATTAGATCCTGTAAAAATTAAATCTACAGTGCATAGGGTTTCAAAGCTCTGACAGTTTTTAGGATTTTCCTTCCTCAAGGAAAACTAGCACATTATTTATCTAGCATGCAAAACATCATCCTTCCTAATCAAGGAGTCCACGTCTTAAATACCTGTAAGACACACACACAGGCGTGTGAAAGGAGCCTCACAAAATCTTTAATGGCATTATAACAAATTTCTTGTCTGTTTTCACATATCACATCAGCCTATTTCTCTGCTAATTTTGAAGAACCTGATATATTTTGTTATTATATACAGTAGACTGCAAATAAAGTCTTAATATTAAAACAATTCTAGCTGGTCAAAGCAAAGCTGAACATTTCATAAGATGGATGATTCATAAAGGAAGGGTCAACGTGCCTTTTTCTGAGCAACAGCAGCTCGGTATAGCTTATTCTTCATTTCATTGTATTTCTCCTCTTTCTCTGTGATGCTCTGAGTGAGCACATGCTTCTCCTTCAGCCATTCAATACGTTTGTATTCTAAAGTCCTTCAAAAAAAAATAAAGTGAAAATGCTTAAGAGTTTATACAGACACAGCAGGGCTTTGCATTAGTGCCTTAGGGCACTTAAAATAGATGCATCTTTTCACAAAAAAAACCCCACTTTTTACGAAAAACAAAAACAAATACATCAAATGGTGAGACTGTGCAGCAGTTTTTATGAAACTCAGTCCAAGACTTGGTAGCTGTGCACCCATACCACTCCAGTCTTGGGTTGATGCAGTTTCCCTACACAAACTTATTAAATCACCATAAATTTCACACCAAACAGCCTTTCCTTTCCCCACAGAAGTAGTAGGAATCATGCATTCTCATATCAGAACCAGGATCCTGGACTACTTGGTTCACAACACAGCTCTTTTATTAGAAGATGCAGTGTGGTTTGAACCCTGATGATCTCTTGACTGTAAATAACTACTACTACTACTATGTACTAGGCAGCTGTCTTGAAAAGCACGGGGTCATTGTAAAAAAATTTCATTTGAAATAGTGTTTAAAAATGACAGGAGATTAATTTTTTTTAGTGTCACTAACACTGTTCCTGAAATGCTTAACAAGTGCCTGTCTGAGCTCATCTCTGATCTGTGTCAGTCTCTTCATTTGCCTTCAGCCCTTTTTCTCATTTCACATTTCTAAGCCTAAGACTGATACAGCCAGGCAGGCAGCTGCTTTGCCTACTTAAGGCTCAGCTGGCAATATTTGACTTATCTGAAACTGTTTATCTTAGGCTTTATCTTTTGGTCTTTATTTCTCTTCCTCTTTAAGCCAAGCAAGCTGCTTTGGTGCCACTCAACTCTCAATGTTTGAGATAGTAAGAATTACTGAACTGGGGAAAGAAGTCTTATCAGCCTCAGAGGCAGAAAAAAGAAAGGAAAGGTGTCCCAAGGCTCCCAGGTACCAGCAGGACAGACCTGGACAACTTGCATGCAGGCACCAATGCTGCTTAATTTCTGCAGTAGTCTCACTCAAATAGCAGTGACAATCTCACTCAGAATAGGAATGCACATTCCTAAAGTAAACATCCAAGGGATTTAATATGCTACTGGCACGTCAGTGTATTCTGCTGCCCCAATGCAGTAACTTCTACAACTTCTAAACTGAAAAACAACAGTTAAACTAATGACAACAAAGCAACTGCAGTACCAAGTCATGGCAACAGAGAAGTTAAAACAAAAATCACCACATACTTTTTTTAAGATTTCTATTCAGTCTGGGACCCTGACTTTTAAAAAAATTCATCACACAGTAATCCAATACAAGTCAAACATGTACTTGGTTATTATGCTAGGAAATAATTAATAGCCACTATGTACTATCTCTCAAATTAATCTCTAAATTTCTGGAAAATCTTGATTGTTGTATGGGGTCTAGTTTTCTTGGCATTTATTAGCATGTTTTGATGGTATGCGGTCAAGTTTGTGCAAAAAAGGAAAGTGCATATTTTTAATTTTGATGAGAACAACTAAAAGACACCCAGTCAGCATTTATTCCCTCATATCAGCTGAAAGGATCTTGTGGGAGGGGAAAACTGGGTCTCTGAAAACTTATCAAAGCATAAAACAATGGTTAAATGTTTTTTCTAAACACTCTAGATCCACTTATAACTAATATAAGTCTGACAATCAATTCAGTATAAATAGGATTTTATTTTACACAAAGTGTTTTTTACTACGCAGTAATTAATTCCAACAAATAGAAACAAATTCCTATTTTTTAATTTACTGCAAGCAAAGCTTTTATACTTAATGCACGATAGATGGCATAGCTATTTTTTACAAATGTCCAATATTTCCCATTCATTTTTTTATTTCTGAGTTTAGTCAGAATCTACACTCCATAGTTAAGTAATCCATGTGAAAGGAATAGAAGCAAAACACAAAGTGATGCCAAAAGGATGAAAATGTTACTTCTGGTTCCAGTTGAGCTTTTCCTGCCCGAGCAACAATTAATTTTGAGATACTGAGAACAAAATGCAGACACCAACTGGTTGCAGTAGCTTTTCAAAAGCCTTTCTTATTTGTTCCTTTTCTCTTTACTCAACAGCTTCTCTAGAAGCTTTACAGTAAACAACTATTAGGCACAGGTTGAAAGGAAGATAGGAGCCTGCAGAGGTTTATGTGTCCCCTAGAACTTAAACTCTGACATCAAGCCCCAGGGCTGAACAGAACCAGAGGACTACACAACATTTCGTAGCACATCTGTGGAGCTACCCAGACTCTTCTCTGCCATAACACAACGAGTGTTACAGTCAGCAGTGGCTGTACCAACCATTTCACAAAAAACAAGTAAGTACAGAGTCTGAAAACCCAACCTCTGCAGCCAGCACATAGAAAGGATGAGTTCCCTTTCCTTCTCCTCTTCCCACATAGGCAATGAGATAACCCAAATTCTGATTTCTAGAGGAAAAAAAAATACTGATCTTCAAGTGCACACAGCTTGCAAACTGCCTTGATGCACAGCTATCTTCTTACCTACTAAACAACATCATGGATGAGCAGGAGTTAAAAGAATTAGATTTTATTCTCAACACTCCCATCAGTTCCCTCCACAATATCAATATAACTCCTTACACTATTTTATTAATTTATGAAACATCTGTTACACACTTGAAGAACCTCAGATGAGAGATGCAGTGTAAATGCAAACCATTACCTAGAAACAATTTATAAGTTTCCATGGAAACTGAATCTGCAGTTAAATAGTGCATAACTGTATTCAATATAACAGACTATAAACATTCAGCTTTTGAATCCTTGGTACCCACAAAACACAAAAAACTGTAACCCATTTATAAAGGCAAGTCTGACTGCTCTCAGTACACTCACTGTTAAGTATCTGTTCTATGCCTTTTGTCCCTCAGAAAAAAGACAAAAAAAAGGCTTGAAAAAAAATCAATCTAAACTTCAAACAATGGATATGGTAACTAGCAGGAGAAACTGTATTTCCCTATAAAACATCAGAATGCAATAAAACCTTACCCATTTCAGATCAGTAGGTTCACATTTCTTTTTTTCCAACTCTTCTGCCTGATTACCTTGCTGCTGAACTTTCAATCTAATATTGTATAAAAGACATTATTTTAATCTAATTGAAATACAGCTATTAGAACAAAGACGTTAGAGGTTAGGCCAAATCAATCTGATAAGAGAATGCACGGCATAAAATGAAATGGGGATAAATAATAAAAATATATTTTTATTTATTATTAGAATCCACACGGGAGTAAGAAAGATGTTTATTTGTTTGCTTTTACAGTATGGCTTTTGCTCACAGTGGCTTTCACACAAATACTACAGTAAAACAACTTCACTGAGAACTATAATAACCAACCCAGAGAGATAGCACATTAGGGTCCTAGTATGACAGTTGCTGATATGGTGACACTGTGTAAAAAGAAATATGGCGGGGTATGCCATAAGAAAACATTAAATTCAACTCAATTTTACACAGGAGTATTGCAAAAATATGTTCTTTTAAATGATCATTAAAAATCAAAGCTTTTTTAAAGTTTTAGATGAAAAACGTTATTTTTTTTGCAAAGCACCTTAAGTTGCCTTATGAGTTTCCTTGTCTGACAAGGACAAGGATGCAATCCTGCATCATAGATTAAAAAAAGTTAGAATGTAATATTTGCTATCAACCTGATAATGTGCTGGATTAAAATAACTAGACACTGGTAACAAGGAAGGTAAAAATCATAATTCACATGACAGAATGAATGAATGGGGAAAACACTCAAGAAAAACAGAAGAGACATGGGCTGTCTTAATGTGATGGTGACATTTCAAAAGCTTTTGAAGAGGGTTACTAAATGATTTATACAGGAAATTTTTCTTTTTAGTTGCTGTTAGAGAACTTAATGTTTATGCAAGTCACAGAGAGAACTGTTCCAGGAAGATTTTGGGGTTATGGCAAATCAGTGAGGACAGTCCACTTAAAAGCTGTGTAGCAATTTCAGTCATCAGCACATAAATGGTGCTTGAGACCTTTGGTTTTTCACTCCAATTTCACTTGGCCATTTCAGGTTACCTACAGGCTCAGCTCTATTATGCTCTTAGCCTGTCACCTACCTTCTTCAAAGAATGAGCTAGAAATGGTATTTGGTTTCACGTGGCAGCCTTACCCAAATGTTAATAATTTTCACAGGCACAGAATTAGAAAACAAAACCACCACTGAAGCCCTATGCTACACGAAAGTTTAAAGCTGCATGCAAATGACTCTAGAATCTGGCAGTAAGAGAAAAAAAAACCAACCTATGAAGTACTCAATTAAAACCAGATTATGTTCAAATTGTATCACAAATTCACTCATTTACATAAATGAAAAATTGTCCTGTAGCTGTCCTTAACCTAATAGACCAAGTGAAACAAGAGAGTTACTTCAGATACAAAAATGAATTTTCAGATCTAGGACCTAGAGCAGAAGGAGAAGGTGAAGACTGCCAGGCAACGTTTGGAGGACAAATAATTGCAGTATTCTAACCAGAACTTACAAAAGAAATCATTAGAAACTAATTGCACACTTTACCATCCATTTCACTTTGAATCTTGTCTCTCTCTCTTTCTGCCTCGCTCTTTGTTCTTGCTGCCTCCAGTTTAACATTTGCTATTTCCAATTTATGTGAACTTTTAAGTTCTTCTATCTAAGAATTAAGAAAAGAAAACCAAATCAACTGCAAGACACATATTCACAGCTTTAGGTTTTTCATGTGATACTGTGCTAACAAGGAAATTAAAAATAAAAATAAAAAAATCATGGACTTTGCTTATTTTAAATATGCCTTAAATACTTTTTTCACCCGCTGCTTTCCTAAAAGCCAATCTACAATATCCAATCTTGTTTTAATGGTGATTAGATAGGTCCTGTAACACTAAGGCTATTGGCATGGTCCAGTTCCACAAATCATACTCAGTTCTATCACAGGATTTTATTAATTTCTCAAGTTACGCACTGAAGATTATTGAGTGAGTTGTCAGTCACCTTGAAATGTGAGTTTTATGTATTCCTTGATTTAAAAGTATTTAAGTGCTCAAACACAACATATGTTCCAGGAACCAGGGTGTCTGACTACTGGCAAGTATTTCATCTTTAATCAGACAGTTATCACCCGTTACACTCTAGAAAAGTTACTTTTAAGAAGCCTCAGTGATATACTCACAGATACACAGGAGTGCCTGTAGAAACTTGGTGTCTGAGTAAATGCTACACATTCTACAAGTAGCCTTTGAATATTAGGGTATTTCTTTTCAGAATACTTATTGCTTTGGCAGTGATCCAACATTCCTTAAGACCCTGATGCCTCACTAACTCAATAAGCAAGTCAGTTAACACATACTTCAGACTGAAGATCCCCCAGAGTCTAAAATAAAGTTAAATTTCATTACCCCAAATAAAACAGTGATACACAAAATCAGATTATCCATTGCTCCCTCAAGTAATTTTGAGTTGATAACTATCTACAGTGCCTTGGACCTCCTGGACTGCTACACTACTTCCTCAAAATCCAGGTCTTCCTAGTTTTAAACTGGATGTTAAATCAAATGCTTCTTGACCACTGTGATGTACACAAGAAATGGCCTCACTAGAGCAGGAGCTTTAGGAACATCAAATCAAAGACAATTACCACTTGCATGGAAATTTTCTATAGTTCAGGCATTTGTATGCAGTAATTACATGGTCAATGAGAATTAAATATCTAGAGGAAAGCACTTATAATGAAAATCCTTTCACAGTGACAAATGTAATTACAACCTGCTAGCCTATATAAGTGGCAAAAGGTTAAGAATGACATAGTAGCTTATTAAGTAACTACACAGTGGATATGATTGCTTAAATCCTAAGTTCAGAACATCTCAGGGCAACCTGCAAAGATTTAAGGTGGTTTTTTAAGGCACAAAATTCAAAAGATAAATGTGAGCACTTCCACACAGGAATTAAGTTTAACTCAGTTCAGAACTACCTAAAGCCTCTCCAGAAAGGAAAGAAAACAGCAGGGGATTAAATTTGCTACCAGAAACTGATGGATGTGATAAATATTTATTAGGCAGTGTTCTCTCCAGGACAGAGGGAATAAGAAAGAGCAGAAAGCTCATATTTACCCAAATAACTATTTCATTAGGACCGGTATCCTGACTTAGATATACATAGAACACTGTAACTAAAAACATAAAACTCTGTCTGAATCTGACATCCATACTAATCCTGTTATGCTGAAACTCAACAGAGATACCAAGTTTCTTAAGCACTTTTCCCTAAACAAGGAGCCTTCTGATCTTTCTTTTTTTCGTATTTCTAAAAATTCCAAATCTTATTTGAAGTCACAGCAGACAACATTGTCTTATTTGATGTAAAATATGAACAGAAAAACAGAACAGGATATAAAAAATGTATTTCAGATACTATGAATTAGGCACTTACTTTAGCAGCTAAGGAATTGACTTCTAGTTCAGATTTGTCAAGTTTAGTGGTTAAAAGGCTGTTCTCCTCATGACTCATCTGCAGTTCTTTCTCAAGTCGATCAATCTGTAGTTCAGCAGACTTCTTTTCTGCCTTGAATAAAGAAGCCATTTGTGAGTCTTCTGGAGTGGGACTCTCTCTTGCTGTTCTCTTGAAAAGTTTGACTGATCTGGACATTCAGGTATTACTGTTCCTTTATCTGAGGTAATTATATTATATATAATGATTTCTCTTTGCTCAACTGCATGTCCCAACAGAACCAGGGGCTTGACTTCCATTCAAAAGTCACAAGTGTTTTTGCTAACATTGCCTGTACAGAATCACATTTTCAGTCCTGCTTCACAAGAGACAGAAGCAACTCGACTTTGTTAGGAGGCTGCAGCTATTCTTACCAGTAACTGCTTGGCTGTAGACACAAGCAGTGCTCAAAATTATGTCAGATGCTTGTCCTATGCACCATGGACAGGAAATAAAATGCCTTTTACTATAAGTATCATAGTCTCAAAACCCTGAGGCTTTACTAAGTATCAAAAAGGTAATCTTCAACTTCACCTTTGTGGTTCTAGACTGACCTATTACCTAGCAAGACTTTTTGTTAGGTTTTCTAAACTAAGAATATTGCAGCACTTTTCCTTTTAAATTGTGACCAGAGCATTTTGTAACAAAGGTAGACAGCACTGGAAACACTAAAAAAAGACAAGCCATCTATCTGTATGCTGCAAGACTCACTACAAACAGAGAGTAAGAAATGGTAGAGAAAGGCTGAAGACCACAGATGAGGAATAGGTGTGACCCTGAAAAACATACAACAGGCCAGAAATAAAAAAGGTTCTTCAAGGCAGAGTAACAGCCAAGAAATAAACTATTGCAGTAATGTGTTGGGAGAGACAATGGAAGATAAGAAAAAAGGCAAGACACAAGGCAAGAATTAAAGAAATAACAGAGCATCACCTGACACTTTTAAAAGAACAAAAAATGTACTGTAGCAGGTTACTAACTCACAGTCACCAGTTTCTAACCTCAGTTCAGTGACAAGTGACAACCCCAGCATCTTACTGACTGCAAACATGAGTATCACTTGCATGTACTTTTAACAAGAACATCATCCAACAGAATCTCTGTTGAGCTCTCCACCTTTCCAAAGCAGAACTGGAAGTACCTGACCCCCAAGGTACTTACAATTTCTTCTTAAATCTGAAATATGCAAACTCAAGTTGCATTCCATATCAGTGATTTCAGTGACTGTTCTATCAGGCCAAGTGTTACTCTACACGAGAAGGGAAAATAAAAAACAAGAAAACAAACCCAAAAAACCCCCAAACCAAAACAAAGAAGAAATAACAACCCATAAAAATAATAATTAAAAATATAATCTTACCTCTAGAGACCTTGTCACAGCCTGCATCTCAGCTAACTGCCGTGCTTGTGCTCTTTGAATATTTTCTGCTTGTGCACTGCAATTGTCTCTTTCTGCTCTTAATTCTGATACTTCAGCTTCCAAGCCTTTTAATTTTTGACACAGTTGTGCCTTTTCTCTAGAAAGTGCTTCCACACGTTTACTGTCCTTTGTGGGATCAACATTAAGCAGCTGATTGTGGAGTTCTTCCTTATCTTTAGCCAGTCTTGCAATCTGATAGTTGTTATCACAAAAAAAAAAAAAAAAGCTTTCACAGTGATCAGGTATCAGACAGCAACAAACACAGCAGTTGACAGTTCAGCAACGTACATATAAAATATTAAGAAACTACATTCACATTTATTTTCTCTCTTAGAGTAGGAAAATCAAACAGACCCATTCATCAGTGCTTTTTCCTCTCTCTTGTCACTGATAAGGCTTGTCCTTAGGCCTCACATGTCCCTGAACCCCCCCCTAGCATTCTGTGGGAGTAAATCAGAACCTGAAGTAGAGGAAGAAAATGTTTGGGATGATTCAAACCACTGGACACACACAAGTCCTTGCAGTGGATCCAAGCATTTTGAAGGAGCTCACTGGTATAATTGCAACATTATTCACTATCATCTTTGAAAAGTCACTGCAATCAGAGAAAGTCCCTGATGAATGGACAGAGGCAGAGAGCACACCACAAAAAGGTCAGGAAGGACCCAGATAACTACAGGACAGACAGTTTCACATCAGTCTCTGTGATGGTTATGAAGCAAATCTTCTTAAAAGTCATTTTTAAACAGATGAAAGACAAGGTGATGAAAGGTACAGTTTATGAAGGGCGAATTGTGCCTTACCTACTCCTCTGCTTTCTGGGAAGAGGTGACTGGCACTGCAGACAAGGAGAGAGCAGTGGATCTTGTACCCCTTGATTTTAACAAGGCCTTTGATACACTCTCCCATCATCTCTCCCACTAAATTGGTGAGATATGGGCTGGGAAAGTGGATGACAAAGTGGATGGAAAGCTGGCTGGGCTGCCAGCTCAAAGAGGGATGATGAGTGTTGCTAAGCCCAGCTGACTGCCTGTAATGAGCAGGGGTCTTTCTCAGGTCAGACAGAGTCCAAGGCTGATTGATGTCCTCATTACTGACCTGGGTGATGGGATGAAGGACACTCAGCAAACTCACAGGTGACACCAAACTGGAGGGAAATGGTCGATAGGCTGGAAAGCAAAACTGCTGTTCAGAGATCTGGAGAGGCAGAAGGAAGGGGCTGAAGGGAACATCTTCAACAAGAGCAAATACAAAGTATTTGTACCCAGTGCAACTGCACAGTCTGTGGGCAACTGCCTAGGAAGCAGATCCATGGAAAAGGATCTGGGAGTCCTAATGGACAGGTTGAACAGTAGCCAGCAGAGAACCCTCACAGCAAAGATCACCAACTGCATCCTGGCAGACAACTAGAGGATGACAGAAAGTAAAGAAAAAAATTAAAGAATCCTCTTGATATTTGGAGACTAGTCCAAACTCCAATCTACAGCAGTCCGTTTAGAAGCTGCAGCAGTGATCTCAATGGAGAAAAAACAATTCCTGCAGCAAAAGCCCTCCAAATCCCTTTCATCAGGAAATTCAAACACCTATCACATTACACGTTCCCACCCCAGCATTTAAGAATTAGGATGGTTCTGTAGCCTCCTTGTGTTAATTGGAGTGAAAGGTTAAAAAGGCTCTGAGAAAGAGAAACCAGATCACATTGTGCCCTGGCTCAAGGTACTTTGATTCTCTCTGCAAGTGTGCCAATTCCTTGCAAGACCAGCACAAACTCAACAAGCCCACAAGAGAGACAGGCTGCAAAGCAGCATGTGGGTTTAGCTCCAGGAAGGACAAATGTTCTGGTTTTAATGCTTTGCATTTGAAAATTTGGATTGATTTTGAAAGTGATGATTGCTTTAATTTCTGTCTCATGTTTGGACTAATACATTCCAATCTGGCATCTTAGGATATATGCTCCCAGACAAACACTTAAATGAATATGCAGAGGACATACGCAACACTCATTTAGACTGTTGCATATATTTAAAACATAAATAAGCTGGCAGTTTAGTTAGCTACACTTCTGAAAGTCCAGTTCTGAAACAGAAAATTCATCAATGGCTTATTCAGGAGTCAGTACAACTGAAACTGAGTTACCAAAGTTTCCAGTATCCTTTTGACTACCCCTGTCTCATGTACCCTTATCTGGTATTAACAACATCTTCCTCTGCCTCCTTCTTAGATTAGCTGCCACAGAAGTAGTTCAAAATCTAAACTTATATCGGTTGCTCAGATAATTTACTAATTTCAGATTAGCATAATGTCTCAAGTCCATCACAAATGAGATTTAAAAAAGCATTAAGCAAAGCCTCTGGCTGTCATTTATCAGAAAGCAAAGTCTATTCTTACTTGTAATAGCACGAAGGGTACTGCGAGACATCACTGAACAAACCTACAGAGACAGCTTTAGGCTAAGTCATAAAAGTGCTCTGAGAGAACAGAAACAAATGCTGCAACATGAAATGGTGTCAGACTGGCAGCCCATCAAGCTCCAGCGCTTTCACAAAGTTCAAGCAGCTTTGTCATCAGATACATTTTAAGCTACTGCAACATTCTGCATCCCTCAGCCTCATATTTTATTTTCTTCATCTCTGAAATACGTGCGTGTTCTTCCTTTTGATGTTCAAATTCTGATTTCAGAAAAGTGTGTTCATAACGAAGTTTGTTATATTCTGCTCTGTATTTTTCCACTTCCTAAATTGGACAAATTAAAATAAAAAAAAAAAAAAACCAGAAGATTTCAGATTTATTTTCTTCAAATGTCCATGCAATGTTCATATCATTTCCAATTTGTATCTGAAGAACTAAATCCATCTTTCTCCCTCTTCGAGGCTTTACTGCCTGGGGCAACAGTATCAAGCAAAAAATACCACACTTCACTCCCCTTTCTGTTCTAATTTTATAAGGCTTTAGGAACAACTATAAGCTGGTGATCACAACTCTAAATGAAACAGAATTTTAATCCTTACTTACATTTCCTAGCTTCTGATAAGGTTCTGTCATGGGCGATTCCAACTCCTGCTGTATTTGTGTTGTTAACAGCTCTAACTTTTGAGGAGTTCGTACCTTAAGACAGAAAGGTACCACAAATAAACCAGTCATAAGCTATTGTTTACACAGTGATAGGATAAATAGCCAGAATAAAGTCTTTCAGTATGACTTAGCAAGCCTGCCTAATTTTCTGTGTTTTTCTGAAGAATTTTCAATAATAGTTACAAATGAAAAAAATCCGTGGTATTAGAGAACAAAAAATATTCTATGAAGATAACCAAAGCATATAAATTGTCTGTATTTACTGGTGGAAGAAATACAAATGTCCAGCTGAATTGCCAAAAGATTTATATTCTTTGCAGTGGAGAGGGGAAAGGAAAAATGGCATCACATCACAGATAAATTATGCTTGGAAAAACTTAAACAGCAAGTGAACCAACCCCAAAGAATCAAAATAAGCAATGCCAAACAAATTCTTTGTGAAGCACATTAGGTACATGCTCTCCAAAAGATAAGTGGCTACTGGTTTGAAATGAAACTAAGATCAGGAAGAATCCACGCCGCAACGTGTTCTGCTAAGTTTTCTTTGCTGTGGTTAATACAGCAAACTATTAGCCAAAAAAAGCTGCTAAAAAAGCTGTCATCCACAACCTCAGACATATTCAAAGCTATCCTACTTTTCTTCCACTTATCTGTACCCTGAAGTCCTTGAAAACCAATTCCAGTAATGGTACTGAGGCATCTCCTCCGTTTGGAAGCCTGGGGTCCTTTGCCAGATGTTCTGTTTGTTTCCCAAGGACATGTGCCACGTTAGTTTAAGGAAAAAAACAGTTACACAAAGCAGGTTCTAGGTTACCTAGGTTCTAATTTTAGGCATCTAAGCTAATCCTCCTGGGCAGATGATTCTCCTTATAACAGGAGAACACACAGGCAGAGACTGAGGGTCTTACTAATAACATAGCACACAAAACCAGAATTTCAAAGATTCAGTGACACAAGACAACAATCATTTCAATCCATAGTCACTCTACAGAAAAAATACTACTGGCGTTGGGTGAATTTCCAGATTCCTGAAATATATCCAAGCTAAGTATATACATGTTACATAAAAAGAAAAATGCACGTGGCCCTGTTACAGGGTTAAAAATCATATTAAGTCATTCTAGTAAACTGTCTCGCCTGCATCTTCAATTTTTCCAGCTCTCGTGTTTTACCCAGCAACTCCTCCTGATACTCAGCAAGAAGCTGCTGAAATCTGTCATGCACAGTCTCCTTTTCAACTAACAACCTCTTCAGTTCATCTTGTGACTTTGTATATTCCTCCTGTAATCTGTAAGATAAAATATGTATTTATTTTATATTTACACTCTGCATTTAGGTCTTGAAGCTCCAAAAAATCAAGTGCAGGAGCAAATGTTTAAATAACAAACTATAACTAATTTTTTAATATCTTCTTCCTGTAGTACAAAATAAAATAACTAATCTACAATGCCATCCACTTTTTCTGCTCACATCTCAGAAGATTAAGTCACCTGAACAAACACAAGGGCATTTGATTAGCATTCACAGATCAGAGATTTCACACACTTCTTTTGCTTTCAGAATCCTGGCTCTGCAGTATCTCAGGTTAGAAACATTTATTGGAAGGGCAACTCTGCTCTGCTCATTCATTGTTCAGCCTGGAGAAGGCTCTGGAGAGACCTTATAGCTGCCTTCCAGTCCCTGAAGGGCCTACATGAAAGCTGGGAAGGGACTTTCCATAAGGGCATGTTGGAAATAGATGATCCTTTAAGGATCCTTCCAAGCCAAACCATTCTATAATTCTGCCTGCTCAAAAAAGCATTAGCCTTTCTAGAGGCACAGGATAAATTTAAACGTGGAGATTATTTGAGTCAATACAAACTAAGCAAAAGCACTTTTCTCTGACAGATTACACAAAGTGTTGTTTTTACTTCTACTGTACACTGGGAATCAAACTATGATGCTCATAATGCCCTAATTATACCTTGGTAACGAGAGTTTAAGCAGAGTCCCAAGATGCCAGTCGTACAGAGCCTTTACTACTACTTGTCACAGGCACAGTCTGTCACACTATCCAAACAAGTTGTCACATATTCAAACTACTCAATGCACATTCATTTCAGCTGGAACAAAAGCAGATAATTCTCACAGTTTAATTTCTTTCAAGCCCTCTCTGCAAAGAGTTAAAGTTCTACAGACAGTCTGGAAGACACCTGCTGAAAGTTCAGCCCTAAAATATAACACTGAAAACAAGGAAGTGACTTGCATTGAAGTTCATCTGGTGGTTTCTTGTGACCTTCCCAGAAAGAGTTTTGCTAAATGTAGCATCAGATTGGTGTGAGAAAGCTGCAAATGATCAGATGATGAGCAATAAGGAAGTATTCTTTTAAACTTCATTAGTTCTTTTTGATATTAAAGGCAAGATGTATTGATTTGACTGTTAATGATATTTCTAAAGCATCTGTGGGAGGGAGGACTGCAACTAATTTTTAAGGAAGTTACAAAGCTTTGAAATCAACTCCTCTGCTGTTTTAGCTCTTGGCATAACTGGACTGATGCTTAAGAACTCCATGGCTGCAGTGTACGAAGTGTAGTTCAAAGTTACAGGGTGTAACTCAGCACTAAGAAAAACAAAAAATAGGAAAATATTACAACTCCATCATCACTGCAAATACCTCATCTTCTTTACATCTGCTGTTGAATTTATAATACTTTCTAGCATTCCACTCTTTAAATCTTTTCTTGACCTATCTTAGACACTTCCCGTTTCATTTTATCAAGAATATGAAATTCTAAACTCCATATAGGAAAATAAACATTGTACATAGACATGCTAATGTTAAGAAAGTCTTACATTCAGATTTTCTTTCCCATTTTTCTTTCCACCATCATTAAGATGGGAAAGGATCAGAGGAAAAATCTACCAGAGTTACAACACAAGTGTAGGCAAAGTGACCACAGCACTTTTGTATTCTGCTTCACCAAAATTTACTGAGAGAATGCAGAGGATAAGAGGAAAGGAATTGGAATAAATAACATTCTCCTCAGTGACTGTTCTATATGCTCAACCAAACTGAAACACAAATGGCACAAGTTCTGAAGAACCTTCTGACCAACACAATATCTACTTTTCATACCTGAATATTGTCGGTTGCTGAGACACAAAGAACAAGAGCAATTTTCAAGCAATATAAATACAGTTTCAATTGTTAAACCAAGAGGTGTATAAGGAGAACTGGTCAGTGATCCAAAGGATGATAAACCATGTGAGAGGATGGAAAGTTCTGGTACACAGAGGAAATGTAAGGCAGCAACCTCAGAATTCCTAAGCCTATATACAGCATTATCATGATAATTGTACAAAACAAACAAACAAAAAAACCAAACCCAAGCAACAGGCAACACTGTCTCAGATCTTTGCTTTTTTAAAGTCAGCTCTGAATCCTGCAGCTTACTTGGGTAAGAAGTAGCCCTGAAGTGGCATTAACAGATACAAACTGAAAGACACCAAAAAGCCACGGCATTTTCTGAGACCATTTCAACCAAAATAAAAATATAAATGGAATGGCAACCTTTTGTACTCTCAGTTCCAGAATGCAAAATCCTTAACTGCAAGCATTTCAGGAAAAAAAACTACTTTGGCTTGCAGAGACACCTAGTGGCAAGTTTCATGACTTGCATTCCCGGTGACAATTCTGAAATAACATGTACTAATACAGTGAACTCGCTACTTTCAGAGTGCTTGAAATCATCCATAGCAACTGGTAAGATATACCTACCTACAAATAATTAAAAATAAAAAAATATTCCATTTTTTTCACCGAATCAAATAATTCCTGGCAGTGAACCATCAATAGTCAACATCAATTAGGGATACATACATCGTGAATACATTACTTGCAATAATTTTTTATCGTAGTTGCTCATAGTCAATGAACACACCTTAATCTTGAAACAGCACAAGATTATATGCATAATGTTTGAGAAATGCCTTAAAGGAACACTAGTGAAAATTTATTCCTCTCTTGGAGGTTTGCTCAAGAAGTATTTTAACTGAAATAAAACCACATCATATGTAACATTAATTCTCTACCTATATATTTGCTAGATTTGCTAAACCAGCAATATTAATTGTGGAACATCTAGCTCAATGAAATAACAATTATATTTCCAAGAATTACCCTTGGTTTGTCTTTCTGTGCCAACTGTTTAGTTTCATACAGAAACATTGCTTAAACACCTACTCCACATCTCTCCTTTATATCTACACATTATCTTCTCTTACAAGATTTTTCAGCTACATTACTTTAACACTTTGTTTGCTACAAGTTGAAATGCTGAGAATATTTGTATTTCGAGAAAAATACGAAGTTATCAATACAATTTTATTTTTATTGTATGTTGCTCACAGTAACAAGTCTTCTAAGTACAAGTTACTAAAATTCTCAGCAAAATCTGTTGAGAGCCAAACAGCTGTTTCACACAACACACGGTTTAATCCACTGCCCGCTTCTGTCAGAATTCCAGACTTCCTTAGACACAATTTTGGGTTTGGTTTCATTTTGGTTTTTGTAATTGAATCAGCAAAATCCTGTGAGACAACACAAACTATTTGCCTGAAAGAGTAAAAGCACAACTCCTGAAAGCACAGCTTCATCAAAGTGACTCTTCCAACACGGCCCCTTCTCATCCTTGCTGAAGAGGCTACATTAAGACCAGACACAGAACTAAGGAGAGAGTGCACTCCAACACAAGAACTCACTGTCAGCAGGAACAAGAGGTTCCACTCCTCCTTTCTTTGCACCCATTCCTGGAGCTGTCATTCACCAGACCCTTTCATGAACTGCTTTAACTCAAGAAGCCAACACACTTAAACAAGCAGGAAACATTCCAGTTTTTCTCTGGGGCCAGTGACTCACGCTGGCTGCTCGTGGAAAAATCCAACAAACTGCACCATCGGTGAAAGCAGGCAGCTGGCACTGCCGAGCAGAAAGGAACAAAGAGCCAAGCAAATCAGCTGGAGAAGGAGCAAAGCTTTCTCCTTTCAGGAGCAGAGAGTTCTCCCACAATGAGCTCAGATGCTGATGAAATCACAGCCCCGACTAGAGAGCTTTTAGACAGTCAAAGTTAAGTGAAAGAAATTTTTCCTTAAATGACTGTGCAACACCCTTAGGAGAGATCAGACTTCCCATGTGGTGAATAAAAAACAAAGCAAAATTACATATAATTTCATAAATATGACAACATACCTCTCATTCCTTTAACATTCCCTATTCTACTGATTCACTATAAGCACCCTTCAATAGACAACACATTCATCTTAGAAACATATAAATACACATCTCGGGGGGAAAACATAACAAAGAGAAATATGAAAATCTTGATTATCGGAAGTCCCATAATCTGGATTCTGCTCAGATACCATTCTAGAGAAACCAGTGAAAAAAGACATACAATACCTTGGCGTGCTGCAAAAATTGGAGAAACTTGGGAGTACATTTCTCTGCTTCTACATTTCAGAACGTATCAGTCTCATTCAAACTACTATAATTTCCTCCACAATACTGATCAAAGTACAAATTCCAATAACAAGCACATATTAGTGCTCATTCCTACTTATAGCACACAATATCATCCTTTCAATTTCTGCCTTATAGCAGATACATTTTCTATTAACTGAAAAGTAACCAGGCTGTATCTTAGCTGTTGCTTCAGCCACAGACACTACCAAGTCAAACTGACAGCAGTTACTGATCAAACTGAAATTTTGCATGGGAGCTACCGCTGGCAACTCTGGCTGGACTCTTGTCTACAGTGAGTCTACATATGCTACATGTATTTTACCCTGCTTTCTCATGGCAAGAGGCCTTCAGACACAGATGAAAAACTCATGCTCACTAAAACCTCATTCAAAGCTTTACCCGCCTACCCCTCAGCTGTGCCCAGCCTCCCCGGTTCCCCGGGCCTCCCCACCGGCAGCGGCCGCCACCGCTTCCAGCAATTTAAAAATGGCGCCTCCCCTCACCTCTCCTCCCGCCGCCGCCTCCGCCCCACAGGGTCGCGCGGAGCACGCTGGGAGCGCAGGGGACGGCGTTGCCGGGGAAACGGCCGCGTGCGCAGGCGGACCCGCCCACCCCCGCGCGGGACGGGAACCGCGGTTCCGCCGGTGCCGTGCGGGCTAAGGGGGGGCCGGGAGGATCTGTGCGCCGGACGCAGCGCTCAGCCGGTGAACGGGGGATGTGTCAAACGCGTGGTTTTGTGCCGCTGCCGGGCAGCTCTCAGCTTCTGCAGCGAATTCCCCACGTCCTGTGCCGATCGGTGCGGTTTTCCCCCCTGAAGCAGAGAGGGAAACGGGCAGGCAAAGGGGGAGGCGGCGGTGCAGCTGACGGCGATGTCTGATAATAGAGACTGAGAACAATAGAACTAGATAATAGTTCTAATGGATGCGGATAACAGGTGGCTGAGGTAGAAAGGTGCGCGTTGTGTTTGTCTCCAGCCGCACCGAGCCGCTCCGGTCCCGGTGCTCACGCCGCGACAAACACGCTCCGGGCGTTCTTGGCCATTGGTCGCTCTTCCCCGACAGAAATCGGGGATTTTTCCTTCAGCCCGGTACCGACACTCCCCTGGTAAGGTTAACAGCCATTTCATAGGGACTAAAATGGGCTTCAGGACATTAGGAGGTGGCTCCTACTGATGTCAGACACACACCCTCGAAGAAAAAGAGAAAAAGCGCCAAATGTTTTATTTGCTTGCAGCCCTATGCAGAGATGACATTGGCGATTGGCTCCCCTAGAGCTGGTTCTAAACTCAGTTACTAAGAAGGTGTCTAAAGCCATAAAGCTCATTACAGTCACTCCCAGAGCTGGTACTCAAAGGTGTCTAAGGCATTTCCCACGCACTTCCACAGCTCCGCTGCCAAGAGTCGAGCACTTCCCTGGAGGAACGACTGTGCAGGCTGAGGGTGTACAGGAGAACCCCTCTGTTGTCCTTGTGGTCAGTACCTTGGTAATATTAGAAGTGAAGTATCAACAGTATTCAATCTGTATCCATGTACAACTACACTGAGATAAGTAACATCACTTTCCAAAATAAATTAAAATTTAATTTTGATGCAAAACAGATTTTTGATGGGAAAGAAAAGCTGTAATTCTACACAGCTTTACACTGCAGAAAAACATTTTCAAAAAGTATTAAGAAGCTGCATGCCTGACCCTTGTTTTCTGTATCAAATTTGCTCATTTTTAATTTCTTTTTGCTTCACTACCATCTCTACAAATATCAAAACTAACTGAGGTTAAGCTGCAGCCTTCCTCCCCTGTACAGTTTCATTCACAGGAATGGTAATGTTAGGAAACATTTTTTCACTGAGAGGGTGTGAGGCGTTGGAATGCCCTCCCTGGGACAGTGGTGGAGGTAATCCTGAAAGCAAGGCAGAAAATTTTAAAAAGCCCAAATACCTATATATTTCCTCTTGTAACATCTGAGAAATAAAGCCACAGTCTCTTTTAAATTGTGCTTTTAAATTCTCAATATCATCAGCTAATTGGGACTGTGTCTCTTTGATTTCCCTTAGTTCCTCCAGTATCACAGAAAGCTTTCCCTGGCTGTCCAGGCTACTTGGCACAGCAGGACCAAAGGAAGTATTCCCATTACTCTCTGCTGAGCCAGAGGTCCCACTTGAGCATTCATCATCACTGACATATTTTGGTTTGGCAACAATGGTGGCACTGCCCCCATACGTTCTTGAACTCGTTTCTGGCCGAAATTCATCCAAGGAATTTTTCAGATGAGCAATGTTGTCAGCACTACCAAATTTGTTTCGGATCAGGTTTGCAAACTCTCTCGACTTGCTGAAAACAAAGACAGGAGGTGTCAAGGATACACCTGGCACACTCGACTTGCTGCTCTCCGCTCCGTGCCCAGAGGCACAAGACTTTCTGCAGCTGAGCAATGGAGTGGGCAGATTTCTGGTTCTTCTTCTCAAAGACTTGTTTAATGCGGCCAGCCTGTTGCTTGTCTGCACTGTTTACCAGTTTCAAATACTCTGCCACATTTCCATCTCTGATCCGAGTACTGACTGCTGAGGAACATCACATATCACACATCTCCACTGATCGTGACTCTGAGTGCAACCATCCAGCCAGTTCCTTAAACAATGAATTGTCCATCCATCATACCCTTCCACTTTAGAGATCAGAATGTTGTGCAGGACAGTGTGAAACACTTTGCACAGGTCCAGGTAGATGACATCTGTTGCTCTGACTTTGTCTGCTGAGGCTGTGACCCCATCATAAAAGGCCACCAGATTAGTCAGGCAGGACTTGTTCTTAGTGAAGCCGTGTTGGCTGTCACCAATCACCCCTTTGTTATCTGCTTGCCTTAGCAGAGCCTTCAGGAGCATCTGCTCCATCATCTTGCCAGGCACAGAGGTGAGACTGACTGGCCTGAAGTTCCCTTTTTTGGAAATGGGTGTTATACTTCCCCTTTTCCAGTCAGCAGGAACTTCACCAGACTGCCATGACTTTTCGAATATGATGGACACTGGCTTTGGAACATCATCCACGAGTTCTTTAAGGTGCCACGGGTGAATCCCATCTGGCCCCATGGGCTTCTGCATCTTCAAGTGTTCTTTTAAAATTATAAGATCCATAGTACTATTGTTGTAGCTAAAAAATGCCTTTAATAGAAGTAAAAATGGACTGACATAGGATACTTTGGAAATAATTCTTTAAATATATTTACTGGGCCTGGAACAAATTCAGTTTGGAAAAAAAGCTCAGTAGAAAACAATTGTTTCCTGAAACAACCTAAACAATTTTGAATAAGCTTTGGAACAGAGTTATACTGTAGTAAATCACTGCACTGTACACACACAATAGACAGATCCATCACTGCTGTCACTCAGCACAAGCTGTACATAACTTCCAAGAATGGGTGGGCCTATCTCTAACCTTTACACAGCATTAAGTGTTTACTTCCTTAGTACAAAATAGCTTAAAAATGCATTTTAATAATTGGACACAAGCCCAAACCAGGTCCTTTCTCCTCATGTCCTCTCCCTCACTGGAGTCTCCAGCCACCAGCAAGGTCTATCATCACCATGCATCACCTACTGCCTTCCTGGAGCTTCAAGGTCACAGCATCAATAGAGACAAAGAGAACAAGACTGCCAAGGGAACACATCTGCTGAAAGTTGCATTCTTTTGGAGTTACAGAAATCCATTAGCATGCAGCTATTCTGCTTCTGAAATGAGTAAAACTAATCACAAGGTCAGTTTAAATGCAGTGAAGTTTAGAAAAGAATTTAGACACAATTCCCAAAACACTACCCGGAGTAGCTTTTTAGCTTGCTGGACTGAGACCTCACCAAGGGCACAGAAGAATCATATCCAAGACATTCCTCTGATTGTACACGGCCAAACAAGGCAGCTGTTCTCTTGCCAGCATGAGGCAAGGTTGAGTCAAGCAACAGAGGCTACTGACATCTCTTGTTGGTGGGGTGGTTTTTTGGGGGAGGAGTTGTGGGGTGTTTTTTGGGGGGGGAGCTGGGGATCAGCAGTAGATGAGAGGAAGCTGTCCCAAGACAAGCAGTAACACAAGAAAGGCAATGCACCGGTGCAGAGATTGAGGAAATGCCAGGGACATGTCCAGAGACATTTTGGCTTCTACAAAAAACAGAGAAATCCCAATTTCCACATGGCTACTGAGAGAGCCATAGCTGATGTTAGCTTGAAAGAAGAAATCTGGGGCTTGGAGACACCACTGCATTTTATGGAACACTTCACTGTTCCCTGTACACACTTAGCTACAACCCAGTTGAGAACTAATTGTAATGTTTGTGCTACTCAAAGAGCAGCTTTTGAGGACAGTGACTTAGGAGTGCAGCAATTCAGGCTCCTTGGCTGCATCAGAGCCAGAGACCACAGATTAAAGACAGGTGCCTCTGAGAGGTAAAGCCTTCTACCCCAACTCCCTCTTTTCCAAGGAGCCCAGCAGATCCCCAGCTGCATGGTGAAGCTGTTCACACAGCTCATCCCAATCCAAAGTCCAGGGATTCGAAAGGGATAGGAGAACAACTGCTTGGTGCAGTGAACACACCAGCACTGCAAGGAACCCTTCTTCATGCAGGAGATGGCAGGTGAACTTACCATCTCAAATGGTAAGCAGAGACCTGGGTAAAGGTGACCTCCAATTCATAAAGAAGCATTTAGAGTACAATGCTTTGAAAAATCCCATCACAGGACCAAGGATAGGGATTTCATTGGCATCGTAAAGATCCACATGTTTTCTCACTTACCATAGAATCACAGAATCATAGAATTGGCTGGGTTGGAAGGGACCTCAGAGATCATCAAGTCCAACCCTTGATCCACTACCGCTGCAGTTACCAGACCATGGCACTGAGTGCCACATCCAGTCCCTTTTTAAATATCTCCAGGGATGGAGAATCCACCACTTCCCTGGGCAGCCCATTCCAATGTCTGATCACCCTCTCCGTAAAGAAATTCTTTCTAATGTCCAACCTAAACCTCCCCTGGCAGAACTTGAGACCGTGCCCTCTTGTCTTGCTGAGAGTTGCCTGGGAAAAGAGACCAACCCCCCCCTGGCTACACCCTCCTTTCAGGGAGTTGTAGAGAGTGATGAGGTCTCCTCTGAGCCTCCTCTTCTCCAGGCTGAACAGCCCCAACTCCCTCAGCCTCTCCTCATAGGATCTGTGCTCAAGTCCCTTCACCAGCCTGGTTGCCCTCCTTTGGACCTGCTCCAGGACCTCAATCTCCTTCCTGAACTGAGGGGCCCAGAACTGGACACAGTACTCGAGGTGTGGCCTCACCAGTGCTGAGTACAGGGGCAAAAGAAACCATCTGCAAAAGAAACCCAAAGCTCAGATTTGCAGGCCATGTTAACAGTGAGCTCAGAGCACAAAAGGACCCGTGTGCCCCAGTGCCACAGGAAAGACTGTTGGAAATGGGTTCCATATGGGCAGGAACTGCTAATCAGGCTAGAACATCATGCCTAATAACCTGTGTATATTGGTCATTATATCCACTGGCTGCAAAATGTAAAGCAGATGTAGAAGGTTCTTTCTTCCCCAAAGGTCCTGGGTGGGATCTATTTAGGAGAAAGAAATCCATACCTAATAGAGCATAAAGAGCGTGCAGCCCACCCTCATGCAGCCTCACATCTCATGGCTGCTCAGATGAAACACTTCCTCTGTCCCACCGACTGTCAGTAGCTCTCCCCTGACAAGTGAGAGCTCAGCCACCTATGAGTAGGTGTCAATCTGAATTCTGCTGCTTATTTCTTACTCTTTGAAGAAGTGGCTGAAAGAAGCACAGATAAAAGCATTGCAAAACAGTCACTGGCTGCATGTCTGCACCAGGCTCCAAAAATCACAAGTCTTTGGGCTGTCTCACCAACAGAAGCAAACCATGAAGACCCAAAGTGATCTACTTATTCAAATAGGCTCAGCTTAAAGCTTGTTGGCTTTTTTCTTTCCCCAAACAGCCTCATTACCATCACCAGTCATAGCTCTGCAAGCTAAACAAAAGATTACGATGACAATTTAAGTTGCAAGACTTTTAGAGGAGTATCTGCTTATTGCTTAGAAAAAGAATCCCATATGAAACATACAGGATAGGATCAAGGTAGACCTGAAGTCTTTAAGATTTAGCAGTAGCAACAAAAATAATCAGGAATAATTATCCTTTTGTATATATATACCAGAAGCACACGGGTCCCAAGGAGTAAAAAGTATGGGGAAAGAGTTTTACCGTATCTTTTTAATTCACTGCCCCTTCTAAAACCCACAGGGAAGAGTCCCCCATGAAAGGCTTAAAGCAGTGCTAAATCATCATAAAACATTCAGATTATTGAAGATAAGCCCCCAAGATTGCTGTACAGTATGTTACAACAAAAAATGCTTCTGCTCAGGGTTTATTCTAGATGGTAGTAAAAAATAAACCCAGATAATCCTTGGCAGGTATCTGTACTTTAAAATTCAAAGGCTGGGGAGCTTCAAGGCCATTTCATCAGCTTCAAGACATTATTCAGAGGCAGAGCAGATTGCAGAGGTTTGCATAATTTGAACATTTTCCCCAGTATGCCAGCACATTCTGCTAATAAAAATCCAGTTGTTCTACTAAGGCACTTTGGCAGAGCCTCAGATGCAGACTAAGCAACTTAAGCACAGTAGGCAAGACTTCAGATTTAGAACACACTCCTTCTCAGGGTCAATTTGATCACTTACCTTTCCCTCCATTTTTTCTTTGCCTGACAGATTTTTGAAGGTGTGAAGTACCACCGAATCTTTTTAAGATACTCAAGCATGAGGTTCTGTTGTGAAGGTCCCAGCATCACAATTACCTCTTGAAAATCTACACTGATTCTGAAAATGCACAAGTAGGGTATGTTTGCAGTTTTGTGTGGTGTTTCTGAGAGGGAAAAAATTTCCACTGTACTCTTATTAGACTTTAATTCTGTGCTCCTTTTGCTCTATTTTTTTTCTCCTAGTAAGGTTATTGATGTGGTTATTTCTGAGATCTGAACTATTGCTACCACAAGAATAAACACAAGCCTTGACAAGAAAGGTTGTGATTACCATGATGTCCTGTTTCCCACACAAGAGCTGCTTTCAGATCTCCTGTCCAGTCACAGATCTCCAGTATCTCAGCCTGCAGCAGCATCACACGTTCCAGGAGCAGGCACAGCCCCAGAGAGCAAATCTGAGTCTGTGATCCAGGGAGTTCACTGAGGAGAACTGGATTATAGGAAGGACAAGGCCTGGAGGACAAGGAAGAAGCACAGGCCACACCACTGCATCTTCTGTTTTGCAAAGTAGCTCTACTCCATGTTGTGTGGATCTGAACTGCACAGATCTCCCCTCTCCCTGTTTGTCACCCAACACATCTGAGAAAGCCAAGTCATTTTGAGGTGTTCCTGGGAGCAGCCATCATAAAAAACAATCTAGGAGAGGGACACAAAAAAGGGGGACCTTATCACTATCTACAACTACCTAAAGGGAGGCTGTAGTTGGGCAGGAATTGGGCTCTTCTCCCAGGCAACTAGTGACAGGATGAGAGGCCATGGCCTGAAGCTGCACCAGAGGAGGTTTAGGTTTGATATGAGAAAGCATTTTTTTACAGAGAGGGTGGTCAGGCATTGGAATGGAGTGCCCAGGGAAGTGGTGGAGTCACCATTCCTGGAAGTGTTTAAGGAAAGGCTGGATGTGGCACTCAGTGCCATGGTCTAGCCAGTGAGGTACTGTTAGGTCACAGGCTGGACTTGATGATCCCACAGGTCTTTTTCAGCCTCAATAACTCTGTGATTCTGTGAAGAGCTTGTCTATTCATTTTTATTGAATCACACTGAAAGAAACAGCAAGTATGGCTGCTGCAGCAGTGATAAAGAAGGGAAAACATATTCCACTCAATGCTAAATGCCTCATTTGTCTCAGAAATAAAACCCGAGGTGAGGGCTTGGATCATGGTTGCACTGCACCAGTGCCTGTGGTTGCTGTAGGGAGGAACATTCTCCTCTCACCTCTGCCCATCACCCCCCAAGACAGAAGCAAACACATTTCAGCGTTGAGCTGCTCTGCTGCTTCTTGGAGAGGGAGTGGGGTCAGTGCATTGCCCACTCTGCTCTGGCAGGGGGTAAGCTGCTGGGTAGCCCTGCTCCTGTTTCCTTACCTTGAGGGACAAGTAGGAGGACTCTCTGGGATGATCAGAGGATAAACACCTGATTGATCTGGGTAGTCCAGATGCTACCCCACTGAGCCTCAGGGAAACTGGTTGACTCCACCCCGCACTGGGAGCGCTGGGTTGGAGGCTGGATGTGGATGAGGAGGCTTGCAGAGGAGAAAGAAGGGGTCAACACAGTCTGAGTAAAAGGAGTAAGGAAAGTGGAAAATACACATTTTCCTTCACATGCTAAAGAGCTGGCATGAGTCACTCCTGGAGGAGTGAAAGTTTACCAATATATTGACATTATCATTGGAGGGTTTGAAATTACTCCTGCACAGGATACTTCTGATAAGATCCTCAAACATTTAACTTCACTAGGAAGAGATCCCTGAAGAAACAACCTCTGCACCAAGAGGGTTTCTGGGAATATGGTGGAGGGGTGAAGTGTACTGCATTCCCTTGCAGACTCTAGATTCTTTAGACCAGATCAAAAGGCCCTTAAAAAAGAAAGAGCTTTGATAACTTAGGGTGCTACCATTCTGGCAATAGCATATTCTGAAAGAAAAACAAAGCAAAACATAAAGGGGGGGGACGGGACTGATTTTGGGGAGGTGCTGCCCAGCTGGGCATTAAATATGTTAGAATTCTTGATAAAACCATGATACAAAGGCTCACAGCTGTGTGCTGTCTCCTCCCTCCAGCTACAATCATTGTCTTTATGCTAATGTCGTTTGTTTGTTGAACTGTTCCTGAAATTGATTATCTGACACTGTCCTTTTGCTACATGCATGCCAAATTTGTTGCCTGTAATAATCCTCCACAGATAACTTCAACCTATTTCTCTGCTAATTTTGAAGAACCTGATATATTTTGTTACTATATACAGTAGACTGCAAATAAAGTCTGAATATTAAAACAATTCTAGCTGGCCAAAGCAAAGCTGAACATTTCATAAGATGGATGATTCATAAAGGAAGGGTCAACGTGCCTTTTTCTGAGCAACAGCAGCTCGGTATAGCTTATTCTTCATTTCATTGTATTTCTCCTCTTTCTCTGTGATGCTCTGAGTGAGCACATGCTTCTCCTTCAGCATTCAATACGTTTGTATTCTAAAGTCCTTTGAAAAAAATAAAGTGAAAACACTCAAGGGTTTAAAACACTTAACTTCTCCAGAAGCTTTACAGTAAATCACTATTAGGCATAGCTTTTCTATTGTAGTTGAAATGAGATATATATGGTTGGTAGATAATATTCCAGCTGAACACACACCTCCAACAGCATGTACTACCAGTTTAGGCCTCTGCATGGTTAAAACAGTCAAATATGAGGCTGTGTTCTCTAGCAGCAGGTAGGAGAGAAGCCAGTCTCTCTCTCTCTGCTGCCTTGTTTGTTTGTCTCTCTGCATTGTGTGGCAAAGTAAACCAGTATTTCCTGCACATTTAACTACATTAACAAAACCAAAACCAAAACACATCAAATGGTGAGACTGTGCAGCAGTTTGTATGAATCACAGTCCAAGACTTGGTAGCTGTGCACCCATCCACTCCAGTCTTGGGATGATGCAGTTTCCCTACACAAACTCTGATTAAATCACCATAAATTTCACACCAAACAGCCTTTCCTTTCCCCACAGTAGAAGCAGTAGGAATCATGCACTCTCATATCAGAACCAGGATCCTGGACCACTTGGTATGCAGCACAGGGTCCCTTCCAACCCCTAGGATTCTATGATTCTATGCAGTGTGGCTTGAACCTTGCTGATCTGTTGACTGCAAGTAACTGCTACTGGTGTTCACTACAGAGTTGTATTTCACCAGAACAGCACTGGTGAGCAGTAAAAGAATTTCATTTGAAATAGTGTTTAAAAATGACAGGAGATTAATATTTTTTTTTCCGTGTCACTAACACTGTTCCTGAAATGCTTAGCAAGTGCCTGTCTGAGCTCATCTCTGATCTGTGTCAGTCTCTTCATTTGGCTTCAGCCCTTTTTCTCATTTCACATTTCTAAGCCTAAGACTGATACAGCCAGGCAGGCAGCTGCTTTGCCTACTTAAGGCTCAGCTGGCAATATTTGACTTATCTGAAACTGTTTATCTTAGGCTTTCTTATCTCTTTATTTCTCTTCCTCTTTAAGCCAAGCAAGCTCCTTTGGTGCCACTCAACTCTCAATGTTCAAGATAGTAAGAATTACTGAACTGGGGAAAGAAGTCTTATCAGCCTCAGAGGCAGAAAAAAGAAAGGAAAGGTGTCCCAAGGCTCCCAGGTACCAGCAGGACAGACCTGGACAACTTGCATGCAGGCACCAATGCTGCTTAACTTCTGCAGTATCAGCTTTGGTGCATCTCCTCTTATCTACATCCTTACACAAGGATCTCTGAGGACTGCCAAGGTCCTTCCACTGCCTGTCCAGGGAAATGTACTCCTGGACTGCTCTATGGGCCTTGAATATGACAATAACATTGGCAGTCTCACTCAAATAGCAGTGACAATCTCACTCAAAATAGGAATGCACATTCCTAAAGTAAATTGCACATTCCTAAATCCAAGGGATTTAATATGCTACTGGCACGTCAATGTATTCTGCTGCCCCAATGCAGTAACTTCTACAACTTATAAACTGAAAAACAACAGTTAAACTAATGACAACAAAGCAACTGCAGTACCAAGTCATGGCAACAGAGAAGTTAAAACAAAAATCACCACATACCTTTTGGAAGATTTCTATTTAATCTGAGATCCTGACTTCTTAAAAAAAAGTCACCGCAGAGGAATCCAGTACAAGTTAAACATGTATTTGGTTATTAGCCTATGAAATACTTGATAGCCATTGTGTTAAATTAATCTCTAAAGTTCTGGAAAGTCTTAATTGCTGTATGGGGTCTGAACAAGATTTTGGTTCCTTCAGCATTAATTAACATGCCTTGATGGTATGTCGGCAAGTAAATAGAAAAGTTATTTTTAATTTTGATGAGAACAACTGAAGATACCCAGTCAGCTTTTATTTCCCTCATATCAGCTGAAAGGATCTAGTGGGAGCTGGAGAAAGATGCATTTATACACATTACAGACAGTCAAAGCACAATATAACACTTAAATGCTTTTTCCAAACACTCATAAACAAACTCTAGATCCACTTATACAAGTCTGACATGCACTTCAGGATAAATAGTTTTTTATTTTACAGTGTTTTTCACTGCTCAATAATTAATTGCAACGGACACAAATGGAAACAAATTCCTATTTTTTAAGATACTGCAAGCAAAGCTTTTATACTTACTGCATTATAGATGGCATAGCCATTTTTTACATTTGCCCCAGGTTTCCTGTTCATTTTTAACAACCGAGTGTAGTCAGAATCTACACTCCATAGTTAAGTAATCCATCTGAAACAAACACAAGGAATACAAAAAAGTAGTTCCAAAAGAAAATATTACTTCTGGCTCCAGTTGAGCTTTTTCTGCCTGAGACCTTGCATGCTGACATTCCTGTTTCAGTGTCTCTGTTATTTCCTTCAATTTCTGATTAGATTCCAGCACATGATTTTCTAATTGAGAAAGTGAGGCAAGCTGCAGTTACAAGTCGCCAATTTGCTACCAAAAAAAATATTATTTGTTCATATGAGAAGGCATGCAAATAACTAACAATTAATTTTGAGATACTGAGAGCAAAATGCAGACACCGACTGGCTGCAGTAGCTTTTTTCAAAAGCCTTTCTTTCTTTTTCTCTTTACTCAACAGCTTCTCCAGAAGCTTTGCAGTAAATCACCATGGGGTACGGCGGTCACCGAGGCGGCGGGACCTCCGGCGGATCGCGACGTGAGACTGAACCGCGGCAACCACAAATACAGGAAAGGAGCATGAACCAGAGAGCGAGTGAGAGAGAGGCTGCCCCTTCATCCTGAGCTGGAGCACAGAGCTCCAGCCCAAGAGGGGAACGGCTCTGACTCGGCCTGGGCGGAGACAGTGACAGCGCCCAACCCCGCCACGTACCGGAGCAGCCCCGGGAGCGCGGCGAACGGGACGGGAAAAGGGAGCGTGGGGAGAATGCTGGGGCTCAGGTGGATTGCTCAGGCAGGACAGGCCCGGAGGCGAGGTCAGCCGCGGTGTTTTCCCTCCCTGAAGGCACCTTAGCAATGGTATCCGCTTGTGCCAAAGCCGGGGCGAAGAGAATGTGGCGACTGAGACGGAGCCGCCCCGGAGAGGCGGCTGTGCGGGTGTCGGGCTGCACGCAATGTCCGCACAGGAGGAAAGCGGGCGCAAGGCCTGTGTACCTGTTACCGGGTGGATGAGCTACTCAGCCTGGTGGTAAGACTGAAAGAAGATGTGGAGAGGTTGAGAAGTATTTGGGAATGTGACAGGGAGATCAAATCGTGGAGCTACAGCCGGCCGGCCTGGAGGCAAAGGCAGCGCTGCTGGAGATGCCACAGGAAGCAGATGACCCCTGCCCTCCGGTAACCAGGAAAAAGGAGGGAACCAACGGGACGGGGACGAATGGAAACGCGTCCCTCCCCGGGGCGGCCGGAGAATTCCTTCCCGGCCTCACCCAGCATTCCAGGTGCCCCTGCCCAAGAGATGTGGGGCACTGGAACTGGAGGACCTGACTGATGAGGATGCTGTAAGAGCTCGTCCTGGGAGCAGCCGAGGCAAATAGCCTCATGCATTAGGACCACTCCTTTAAAAAACAAACGGAGGGTAATTGTTAGAGGGGATTTCCTCCTGAGGGGAAGAGAGGGTCCGGTGTGCTGGCCAGACCCACCCCAGTTACTCCTCATTACTGGCCATGCAGGGGGGCAGTGACAGTGTTGCCAAGAGAAGTCCCAAGACAATAAAAAAGACAGTTCAGGGCTCTGGATCAAATGGTTGAGGATTTAGGTGCACAGGTGGTGTTTTCCTCAATTCCCTTACTGACAGGGAATGTTTAAAGGAATAGAAAAGCACATCTGATCAATAGGTGGCTTAGAGGTGAGTGCCATGGGTTGAATTTTAGGTTTTTTGATCATGGGAGTGTTTACATGGAATCAGAACAGCAGGCATGGGATGGGTCAGAATTATCTACAAGAGGGAAAAGGAATTTTGGCCAGGAGTTGGCAGGGCTCATTGACTGGGCTTTAAACTAGGTTTGAAGGGGGAAAAGGATAAAACTGTGACCACCAGAGATCATACTAGGGGTGGCATGGTGATGCTAGGGGTGAAACTGATAGCTCAGCTCAAGACAAAATTTTCCCTACTAAGGACAGAGCCACTAACAGATGCCCTGGGCCTGGAAGAGAATCACAGGCCAACAGGAAACTATGGGTACAGATAGCTGTGAGCCCTGACAGCAAGGCTGCTTCGAAGGGGACACATCTCAAATGTCTCTATGCAAATGTATGAAGCATGGAGAACAAACAAGACAAATTGCAGGTCTTACCTGCCTTGAGGGCTGTGATGTTATTAATATCACTGAGACATGGTGGGATGGCTCCTATGACTGGAGTGTGGGGATGGCTGGGTATAAACTGTTTAGGAAGGACAGGAAAGGCAAAAGAGGAGTGGGTGTTGCTCTCTACATCAGTGACCACTTGGAGTCCATGCATGGATGAGGAGCTGACAGAGACCCTATGGGTCAGGATTAAATGGAATTTGGAGGCAAATGATATAGTAGGGGACTGCTGCAGGCCACCCAACCAGGATGACCAAGTGAATAAGGGCTTCTTTAGACAGACAGGAGCTGCTTTACACTCACAAGCCATGATCCTCATGGGGGACTTTAATCACCCCAACATTTCCTACAGGTACAACACAGCAAAGCATCAGCACTCCAGGAAGTTTCTTGAGTGCACTGATGACAACTTCCTCCTCCAAGTGCCAGAGGAACCAACCAAAAAAGGAGCTTTGCTAGGTCTTGTACTCACCAACAGAGATAGGCTGGTGAGCAATGTAAAAATGAATGGTAGACCAGGCTGCAGTGACCATGACACCGTAGAATTCAAGATCCTTAGGGCAGCGAGGGAAGTGTGAAATAAGCTGATGGCACTTGATTTTAAAAGGGCAGACTTTAGTCTCTTCAAGGATCTGCTGAATAGGGTAGAATGGGATAAAGACCTGGATGGGAAAGGAGCCCAGGAAAGCTGGTCCATATTCAAGGATCACCTCCTGCATGCCCAGGACCAATGTGTCCCAATGAAGAGGAAGGCAAGCAGGAGTGCCAGGAGGCTGAAGTGGATCAACAAGGAACTCCTTGAGATACTTAGAGGTAAAAACAAAGTTTACAGGGGATGGAAGCAAGGACAGATAACCTGGGAGAAGTACAGAGAAGGAGTCAGAGAAGCAAGTGATCAGGTTAGGAAAGAAAAAGCACAGAGAGAATTGGATCTGGCGAGGGGAGTTAAGGAGTATAGGAAAAATCTGTATAGGTCTGTTAATGATAAAAGGTAGACTATTTCAGAAGGAAATGGGAGTCCTACTCACCCAAGATGTAGAGAAGGCCGAGGTACTCAGTGACTACTTTGCCTCTGTCTTCACAGGCAAGGACTCTGGTCACACCCTCTGTGATGCAGAAGCCAAAGGCAGGGACTGGGAAAAGGAAGATCCTCACAGTGCAGATGAAGAGCAGGTTTGAGACCACCTAAAGAACCTGAAAATGAAGGAGTCCATGAGGCCAGATGGGATTCACCTCTTGGCTCCTGAAAGAACTGGCAGATGAGGGGACAGAGGGCCCAGCTTCACTAAGGGCAAGTCCTGCCTGACTAATCTGGTGGCCTTTTACAATGGGGTCACACTCAGTAGACAAAGGCAGAGCAACAGATGTAATCTACCTGGACCTGTGCAAAGTGTTTGACACTGTCCTGCACAGCATTCTGATCTACTGGAAGGATATGGATTTGTATATGTTGTATATATATTTTGTTGTATATGTTGTATATATATTTGTATATTGGTTTGCTATCCCATGTGTTACTGCCTTTTCTCTGTTCCAGTAAACCTGTTTCAGTTTTAATTTGCAACTTTAAAATCTCTCACACTTCTTCCCCTTTATCTTCATGGAGGGGGTAATTAAGAAGAATTCTGTTTCTGGTTTTTGGTCTGCCCAAACCACTAAACCATGAAACACGTGGACACTGAGATACCCCAAATTCTGATTTCTGGAGGTAAAAGAAAATACTGAACTTCAAGTGCACACAGCTTGCAAACTGCCTTGATGCACAGCTATCTTCTTACTTACTAAACAACATCATGGGCAATCAGAAGTTAAAAGAATTAGGTTTTATTCTCAACACTAACATAAATTCCCTCCGCAATATCAATATAGCTCCTCACACTATTTTATTCATTTATGAAACATCTGTTACACACTTGAAGAACCTCAGATGAAAGATGCAGTGTAAATGCAAACCATTACCTAGAAACAATTTGTAAGTTTCTATGGAAACTGAATCTGCGGTTAAATAGTGCATAACTGTATTCAATGTAACAGACTATAAACATTCAGCTTTTGAATCCTCAGTACCCATAAAATGCACAAGAAGCAGAGAACTGTAACCCATTTATAAAGGAAAGTCTGACTGCTCTCTGAACACTTTCACTTTTAAGTATCTCTTCTACGCCTTTTGTCCCTCAAAAAAAAAAAAAAAAAAAAAGCTTGAAAAAAAATCAGTATAAACTTCAAACAATGTGTATGGTAACTAGCAGGAAACATTTTATTTCCCTATAAAACATTAAATAGTTTTAAAACATTGAAACACAGATGCTAGAAGTAAGGACAAATCAATCTGACAACAGAATATATAGCATAAATTGAAATGGGGATGAATAGGAAAAATTTATTTTTCTTGATTATTAGAATCCACACAGGAGTAAGAAAGATGTTGATTCGTTTGCTTTTGAAGTATGGCTTTTGCTCACAGTGGTTTTCACACAAATACTACAGTAAAACAACTTCACTGAGAACTATAACAACCCAGAGATAGCACATTAAGGTCCCAGTATGACAGTTGCTGATATGGTGACACTATGCAAAAAGAAACATGGTGCGGTACGCCGGAGGAAAACATCAACTTTTACTCAATTTTAACACGAGAATTGCAAAAATATGTCATTTAAATGGTCATTAAAATAATAGTATTTTTAAAGGTTTGGATGGTTTTTTTTTGGTTTTTTTTTTTTGTTTTTTTTTTTGCAAACAGCACATTTTTAATTCTGCTCTCTTTACACAACAAAAAATATTTATAAATTTTTTTAATTTACCACAATGAAAATTTGTCTATCTGCAAACACTAAATGTTTATATGGACTGCTGTAAAAAAATAGGGGGCAGGGGAAATGTGAAACTTGTGTTAAGGTTAGAAAAGCCACACTATACCGCAAACGCTGGAGTTCCTTTTTGCTGTGTTCATGTGCCATCTGTAAAACATGCAGTTTCTCTTCATACTGATCCTTTTCAGTTTGTTTCCAAGAATCCTGTTCCAATTTCACCTTCTCTAGATCAGCTAATCTGTTCTCCAGTTCTAACCTGAGATGTTAATGTACAAAAAAAGATGACAAAACACCAAGAAGTGTTTAGTTGCCAAGAATGATGTGTTTTAAACTTACTCCTCTTTTACAAGCCGCGTAGTAAATCAACAAACATACTTTCCAACCAGTAAGGCTGCAATTTTTTCAAAAAATTCATCTTTGTCAGCTTGCACCTTATGAATTAGCTCCACTGGTGAACAGTAAACTGGTTCCTAGTGAAATTGCAGTAACCTGGCTACATGGAATCTCCCCTTTCCGTACACTCAGATCAGCAAACTAGGCAATTCTAAAATTATGTCTCTGTAAGAAAGAACAAAAGATGCAGATTAAAAACTTGTGACCAAGCCTCCGCTGTTCACTAGCAAATAATGTGTTGTAAGAGTGACTGATGGTTATTTAGCTGGTTCAGTGATGCAAACTGTATTCCACAGCAGCTGCAGGTCACCTTAATTTTGTCTGTATTTAATTTCACATTTCATAGGGTCTTACATTTTTAGTTCACAATATAGTGTAAGTGCATTGTTCATACAGAAAATACTACTTTTTAGTTGCAGTTAGAAAAGAATAGGGCAGAGCCAGGCAGGCAAGGACTGCATGTCACACACTGCTCTGTGGCACTCTGACCTTGGGAGGTACAAACGATGGCAGCTGGGATGCTGGGGGTGGAGAGGCACCAGCATGAAACCCAGACACTGGGGGGCAAAGGGAGCTTCCCAAGCTGCAGGGGTTCCCTGGAGTGGAAGTTCCAGCAGTCTTCGGGAGAGCAGCAGAGGCCAGAGATCCCCTGCTCACTACACCTCCACCCAGCCTTCAGGAGCCACACTACAAAGTCATTGCTTTAAGGCTCTGAGGCTGATGATACTTCCAAAAAGCTGAAAATGCTACAAATGCAGATAACCCCATAACCTCTCCTGCTGCAGGGACACAAAATCAACTCTTGAACAAAGAGCCTGAAATAGACTGAGAAAGGAGCCCACAAACCAGTAGATAACCATCCTTCTTCCTCCTGCTGCTACCCTTTTTCTGCCCTCAGAGGCTTCCCTGGTTTGTCTGAACCACACTCCCTGCCCCCTGGCATCAGGGGAAGTCTTGCTGAAGACAACATTGCCATGGTCAGGGACAGAGAGGCAAGGCCAGCTCTGTGCAGCCATCAGGTACTGGTGGAAGACATGAGTGAACATTCCATTTGGCAAAGCTGGCTTGGACACACAGTGGTTTTTTTCCAAATTAATCCTGCGGGGGACAGCAGAAATACCTTCTCTTTCTTCTAGTAGTTACCCTGTTCTCCTCAGAGAAGTCTAACAAAATCCCCAAGGCAGTGCAGTGCAGCCCTTCTGCTCAGGTACCATAGGAAATAAAAAATGCCACATCTGGAGAGAAAAGCTGGATCCTGGGCAATGTCACCATATGCAATTCAATGGTTATTCAGTTGGCTGTTACTACTGTCTAACAACAATACTGAGTAAGCTATTAAAAGAAACCATAGAATCAACAACAATACTGAAAAGCAATAAAAAAAAATCATAGAATCATAGAATGGTTTGAGTTGGAAGGGACCTTAAGGATCATCTGGTTCCAACCTCCCTCCATGGGCAGGGACATCTCACTCTGACCAGGCTGCTCAAAGGCCCATCCAAACTGGCCTTGAATGCTTCCAGGGAGGGGGCAGCCACAACCTCTCTGGACAACCTGTGCCAGTGCCTCATCAACCTTACACTGAGGAGTATCTTCCTAATGTCTCACCTAAACCTACCCTCTTCCAGTTCAAAGTGATTTCCCCTCTACACGTCCTTATAAAAAGTTCCTCCCCATCTTTCTTGGAGGTCCCCTCCAGGTACTGGAAGGCTGCTCCAAGATCTCACTGGAGCCTCCTTCAGACTGAACAACCCCAGCTCTCTCCACCTGTGCTTGTAGGAGGTGCTCCAGCCCTCTTCTTGTGTTTTCATAACCCTCCTCTTGATTTGCTCCAGCAGCTCCAAGTCCTTCCTGTGTTTCAGGGCTCCTGAACTTGACACAGTACTCCAGGTCAGGTCTCATGGGAGCAGAGTAGATGCTTTTGTTTTGTCGATGCTTCTATCAGTGCTTCAGTTTAGAACCACTAAATTTAATAATTTATGACAGTCAAACAAAAATAAATACAAAACAACAACAAAATACATTTTACACTATTAAGACCCATACAAAAGTTTTTGGCAAGATATTAAAATTACATACAAAGGATAAAGTTTTGAAAACTAACAGCATGTAGAGTCTTCAGATTCTATTGGGAGTTCTCACTTTGTGCATCACCATTGCCAGCACCCCTGTTGCTAGCCAATTGCCCATATGTGCCCACTGTTACTGGCTCTCTAGGTGGCCCCAGATCTTGCAGCTGTTTTCTCTGTGTAGTTTCCAGTTCTTCCAACCGCTTGCGAAGCAGGGAAAGCTCTCTTTGATGCTGTTCCTCCTTGAAATAAATAAGTAAAAATTTCAAGTGGCTTTATTACTTCTTGCACACCTACAAGGGACCAAAAATTTCACTTCCTATAGTTTTAAAATAAATACTGTCAAGTCCAAAATGGTCATTAAATTTTACTCCTTAAATATTCTGTGGGTATTGTTCTGACTGACATTGACCATGAACAGCACCAGCAAGAAACATGAACGCAGGCATTCCTCCTTTAAAATGTAGAGACAGACAGATCTGGGTTCTCAGGTACCAAGAATCTGTAAAGGCAGTCTAGACTGCTTCAGCCTGAGAGGTTTTCACCCAAAAGCTCACCCAAAGTAAAATTCTTTTAACTAGACATGAACTCAAGAGCAGCAATAGTGCTTTTAAATAATAAGTGCAAGACAAGCACTACAGTATTTCTTGCCCAGCATGAGCCATTAAAAACCTCTCAAGAGAAGAACAAAGTACGAATAACCAGATTTAAAACTGCCCATTTCTTACATTCTGTAACATACAATTTCTCTTTGAAGAACTCCCTAGAGCAAGGAAGGGAACATCACTAGAAGTATTTCTCAGTTTCCTTCCTCTCTTCAAAGATCAAGTAGTCCTTCCTTAATAAGGTCTCTCATGAAAGACTGTTCTGGTACCCTCTTAGTGTTGTATTATCTTAACAAACTATAATGTATCACCTGAAGAAGTGGGAAGGACATTTCAGGCCCAGGAGGCAAGGCAGATGATGACATTATATTGACTGGATTAACAGATGGTATGCTAGGACTCAGAATTAATCTCCGGAATTCATTGTGCCTACGTTGCAAGTCCTTGAGTCTCTTCTGGAGACGTGCATGTTCTTCATAGGAAATGTTCTGCCTGGGAAATAGGAGATTTCTTATTGCTCAGAATCTTCATTATCGTAACACAGAAGGATACCTCTTCACAAGTACTCTGATATTTATTATGACAACAAAGAAAAACTATGTATCAAAAAACCCGGAAGGTAAAAGTTCTGTATATATGCTTCTGCCTAAATGTCTACCCAGAAGTCCCTCTACCCATGAAGTTATCTGCTGTATTACAGATTAGAACTCCTCCAACAGCTTTCAAACTAGTGAACCACAGGAGCCACATTACTTGAATAAAGTCCTCCACATGTCCTCAATGAAAAGGAAAAAAACAGGAGTTTGTCTTTCAAAAGGAAGTCTGTTTCTCTTCGAGTTCGGCAGTATTTTTCTGTCCTGTCTTCCATTTAGTTTAACATACTATACTTTCATATCTAACAGTGTTTGGCTGCCACATCTCCTTTTTCACAAACTTGCTTCTTTTGGAGGAATTCCTGCAAGCCTATCTGTCAGATATTCATCCCTAATTTGTCCCCAAAGAAATCGCCCTGCAGTTGTTCTAAAAAGTCTCAACTATCTACACAAAATGGACTCCATTCTAGTCATTCTAGTGCTGCAAATACCATTGGCCTTGAATTCAGTTACAAAACTAAGTGTCATGTATTTTCAAAATTACTTCATATTTGTCAGTCACATCTTGGGCACAAAACATTGTTCAAGCTAAGAAAAGCAAAGTTCATTACCTATTTAACACTTGGTTTTCTTTTTCTAGCTCTTCCATCTTGGCTTCCAAAAGCTGTAGTTTCTCTCGCATCCTCCTTTGTTTATTATCTGTGAGAGTCTTTCTCTGTCAAACAGACATTTCACACAGAGCTAAATAATGCCTGGATAGATTAGATCCTGTAAAAATTAAATCTACATTGCATAGGGTTTCAAAGCTCTGACAGTTTTTAGGATTTTCCTTCCTCAAGCAGAGGTGTTGCGTTGGTTGGAGGTTCTGGATCCCCAGGATGGGAAATTATTAACAGAGATGGGAAATGATCCCCAGCTGTGACTACAAGATGCACAGCTGTCACTCACTAGTTGGTCAGTGACAAACTGTACTAACAAACAGTAACTGCACTTGAGAATTACAAAACTCATTCCTTAAAGGGCCACATATAAAAAAAAAAAATAATCATTATCCCCAAAGCAAGGATGCTTGCTTTTTCTTTTGCTCCTGCTGACCTCCATTTTAACAAATGCCAGCAGTAGGATTCATAACCTGTACACATCCAATGTGTAAAACTGCCAATTATTCTGGAGCTTTTACAATCAATTAATCAGCTTTTCCATTCAAGCTATTTCATAAAAAGCAAGCTTAGGAGAAAATAGACAATTTTAATATTCCACTGAGGAAAAGTAGCACATTATTTATCTACTATGCAAAACATCATCCTTCCTAATCAAGGAGTCCACGTCTTAAATACCTGTAAGACACACACACAGGCGTGTGAAAGGAGCCTCACAAAATCTTTAATGGCATTATAACAAATTTCTTGTCTGTTTTCACATATCACATCAACCTATTTCTCTGCTAATTTTGAAGAACCTGATATACTTTGTTATTATATACAGTAGACTGCAAATAAAGTCTGAATATTAAAACAATTCTATCTGGTCAAAGCAAAGCTGAACATTTCATAAGGTGGATGATTCATAAAGGAAGGGTCAACGTGCCTTTTTCTGAGCAACAGCAGCTCGGTATAGCTTATTCTTCATTTCATTGTATTTCTCCTCTTTCTCTGTGATGCTCTGAGTGAGCACATGCTTCTCCTTCAGCCATTCAATACGTTTGTATTCTAAAGTCCTTTGAAAAAAATAAAGTGAAAATGCTTAAGAGTTTATACAGACACAGCAGGGCTTTGCATTAGTGCCGTAAGGCTTTTAATACAGATTCATCTTGTCACCATTCCTGCCTTTAATTGGTGCACCTGATTACAGATTGATTGTGCTAACAGTCTAACTGTGACTGGCAGCATCTGAACTTGTGCATTAGCATCACCCTAGGTTTTGCTCAGCTACGGGGAAAATTATTAAAACACATTCCACTAAGCTAGTTAATAGCTGTCTGCTTATTGGTCTGGCATGTTGCCTAACTGCTGGCAGAAAATTTCTAGAATCAGATCAAATAAACACACTGGACCACAACAACAGACACCTATGCCAAACATCAGTTGTCAGAAGAGCTGATAATCACCTCCTTTGCTAAGGAGGTAAGATAGCAGAGAACAGGTTGATGCACTTTGCGGCCTACTACACCTTTGTAACAGAAAAGGAGAGACACGAGCAGTATGTGCCCCTGACCAGAACAGACACCAACACAACAGGAAGCTCCCATGGCTATGGCTGGTAGATAATATTCCAGCTGAACACACACCTCCAACAGCATGTACTACCAGTTTAGGCCTCTGCATGGTTAAAACAGTCAAATATGAGGCTGTGTTCTCTAGCAGCAGGCAGGAGAGGAGCCAGTCTCTCTGCTGCCTTGTTTGTTTGGGCTATCTGCATTGTGTGGCAAAGTAAACCAGTACTTACTGCATTTTTAACTACATTAATAAAAACAAAACCAAAACATATCAAGTGGTGAGACTCTGTGCAGCAGTTTTTATGAATCACAGTCCAAGGCTTGGTATCAGTGCACCAATACCACTCCAGTCCTGGGCTGGTGCAGTTTCCCTACACAAACTCTGATTAAATCACCATAAATTTCACACCAAACAGCCTTTCCTTTCCCCACAGTAGAAGTAGTAGGAATCATGCACTCTCATATCAGAACCAGGATCCTGGACCACTTGGTATGCAGCACAGATCTTTTATTAGTAGATGCAGTGTGGCTTGAACCTTGCTGATCTGTTGACTGCAAGTAACTGCTACTGGTGTTCACTACAGAGTTGTATTTCACCAGAACAGCACTGGTGAGCAGTAAAAGAATTTCATTTGAAATAGTGTTTAAAAATGACAGGAGATTAATATTTTTTTTTCCGTGTCACTAACACTGTTCCTGAAATGCTTAACAAGTGCCTGTCTGAGCTCATCTCTGATCTGCGTCAGTCTCTTCATTTGCCTTCAGCCCTTTTCCTCATTTCACATTTCTAAGCCTAAGACTGATACAGCCAGGCAGGCAGCTGCTTTGCCTACTTAAGGCTCAGCTGGCAATATTTGACTTATCTGAAACTGTTTATCTTAGGCTTTCTTATCTCTTTATTTCTCTTCCTCTTTAAGCCAAGCAAGCTCCTTTGGTGCCACTCAACTCTCAGAGTTTGAGATTACAAGTAATACAGAAAATAAAGCCAAAAGGAAGAAAAAAATTACTTCTCTGTTTCCAGTTGAGCTTTTTCTGCCTGAGTCCTTGCATGCTGACATTCTTGTTTCAATGTCTCTATTATATCCTTCAATTTCTGATTAGACTCCAGCACATCATTTTCTGACTGAGAAAGTGAGGTAAGCCGCAGCTGCAAGTCTTCAATTTGCTAAAAAGGAAAAAAAAAAAAAAAAAGCTATCTTTTCACCAACTGACTGCAGTAGCTTTTCAAAACCCTTATTTGTTCCTTTTCTCTTTACTCAACAGCTTGTCCAAGAAACCTTATAGTAAATGACTGCTGGGCATAGAGTTTCTATTGTTAAAATGACAAAGAAAAAGCAAAGTAGGAGTCTTTAGATATTTGTGTCCCTCAGAACTTAAAAAAACCTGACATCAAGCCCCAGGGCTGAACAGAACCAGAGGACCACACATTTCATTGCACATCTGTGGAGCTACCCAGACTCTACTCTGCCATAACACAATGTGTGTTACAGTCAGCAGTGGCTGTACCAACCATTTCACAAAAAACAAGTAAGTACAGAGTCTGAAAACCCAACCTCTGCAGCCAGCACATAGAAAGGATGAGTTCCCTTTTTGTGTTTTTTCTTCACACGTTGTCAAAGTTTAAGTTCAGGGAACTGAAGAAGTTTCAGACTCTGACAGGGATGGAACACAGAAGGATCAATATTCCCTCCCATTTCCTGCCTATACTCTGTAATATATAAAGTCCAGCAGAGCAGCAGCCCCACTCTCTATATTGCCTGCTCTTTTCTTCACTGCTGTCTCCCTGTGCTCCTTTACCACCAGCTTGCCACGTGATCCTCAGAATCCACATCCATCGGGTGCTGGGAAGAGGCACGGAGCCCTCTCCCGAGATGGCCCTGCTGCAAGGGGCCCTCAGGCACCTGTCCCTGCCTTCAGCAACATAGTGTTGTATATATATTTGTATATTGGTTTGCTATCCCATGTGTTACTGCCTTTCCCCTGTTCCAGTAAACCTGTTTCAGTTTTATTATGCAGCTTTAAAATCTCTCACACTTCTTCTCCTTTACCTTCCCAGAGGGAGTAACAGTGAATTCTGTTTCTGGTTTTTGGTCTGCCCAAACCACTAAACCATCAGCAATATCAATATCAATATAGCTCCTCACACTATTTTATTCATTTATGAAACATCTGTTACACACAAAGAACCTCAGATGAGAGATGCAGTGTAAATGCAAACCATTACCTAGAAACAATTTGTAAGTTTCTATGGAAACTGAATCTGCAGTTAAATAGTGCATAACTATATTCAATATAACAGACTATAAACATTCAGCTTTTGAATCCTCAGTACCCATAAAATGCACAAGAAGCAAAGAACTGTAACCCATTTATAAAGGAAAGTCTGACTGCTCTCTGAACACTTTCACTTTTAAGTATATCTTATGCATCTTGTCCCTCAGAGAAAAAAAAAGTTTGAAAAAAAATAAATCTAAACTTCCAACACAGGGCATGGTAATGGCAGGAAAATTTTCCCTACAAAACATTAGAATGCAATAAAACCTTACCCGTTTCAGATCAGCACTTTCACGTTTCTTTTCCTCCAACTCCTCTGCCTGATTACCTTGCTGCTGAACTTTCAACCTAAGATTGTATAAAAGACATTATTTTAATCTAATTGAAACAAAGATACTAGGACAAAGAGGTTAGAGGTTGGGGCAAATCAATCTGACAACAGAATATATGGCATAAATTGAAATGGGGATAAATAGGAAAAATTTATTTTTCTTGATTATCAGAATCCACACAGGAGTAAGAAAGATGTTGATTCGTTTGTTTTTGAAGTATGGCTTTTGCTCACAGTGGCTTTCACACAAATACTACAGTAAAACAACTTCACTGAGAACTGTAACAACCAACCTAGAGAGACAGCACATTAGGGTCCCAGTATGACAGTTGCTGATATGGTGACACTGTTGCCCAAACCAGAACAACTGTGTAAAAAGAAATACAGTAGGGGGGTGCCAGAGGAAAACATCAACTTTTACTCAATTTTAACATGAGTATTGCAAAAATATGTCTTTTAAATGATCATTAAAATCATAGTATTTTTAAAGGTTTGGATGAAAAATGTTATTTTTTTTTTTTTTTTTGCAAACAGCACATTTTTAATTCTCCTCTTCCTCCACACAATGAAGAAGATAATTTTTTTTCTAATTAACTAAAGAAAAATTTGTCTACTTGTGTTAAGGTTAGAAAAGCCACACTATACCGCAAACGCTGGAGTTCCTTTTTGCTATGTTCATGTGCCATCTGTAAAACATGCAGTTTCTCTTCATACTGATCCTTTTCAGTTTGTTTCCAAGAATCTTGTTCCAATTTCACCTTCTCTAGATCAGCTAATCTGTTCTCCAGTTCTAACCTGAGATGTTAATGTACAAAAAAAAAAAAAAAAAAAAAAAAGACAAAACACCAAGTGTTTATTTGCCAAGAATGATGTGTTTTAAACTTACTCCTCTTTTACAAGTTGTGTAGTAAATCAACAAACATACTTTTCTTCCTGTAAGGCTGCAATTTTTTCAAAAAATTCATCTTTGGCAGCTTGAACCTTCCGAATTAGCTCCCGATCCTTTTCTACTAAAAGCACCTTAAGACGTTCAACAGTTGCCTTAAGAGTTTCCTTATCTGACAGCAATCCTGCACCATAGATTAAAAAAAGTTAGAATGCCATTATTGGTATCAACCTGATAATGTGCTGGATTAAAATAACTACACTGGTAAGAAGGAAGGTAAAAATCACAATTCACATGACAGAATGAATGAATGGGGAAAACACTCAAGAAAAACAGAAGAGACATGGGCTGTCTTAATGTGACGGTGACATTTCAAAAGCTTTTGAAGAGGGTTACTAAATGATTTATACAGGAAATTTTTCTTTTTAGTTGCTGTTAGAGAACTGAATGTTTATGCAAGTCACAGAGAACTGTTCCAGGAAGATTTTGGGGTTATGGCAAATCAGTGAGGACAGTCCACTTAAAAGCTGTGTAGCAATTTCAGTCATCAGCACATAAATGGTGCTTGAGACCTTTGGTTTTTCACTCCAATTTCACTTGGCCATTTTAGGTTACCTACAGGCTCAGCTCTATTATGCTCTTAGCCTGTCACCTACCTTCTTCAAAGAATGAGCTAGAAATGGTATTTGGTTTCACGTGGCAGCCTTACCCAAATGTTAATAATTTTCACAGGCACAGAATTAGAAAACAAAACCACCACTGAAGCCCTATGCTACACGAAAGTTTAAAGCTGCATGCAAATGACTCTAGAATCTGGCAGTAAGAGAAAAAAAAAAACCAACCTATGAAGTACTTCATTGAAACCAGATTATGTTCAAATTGTATCACAAATTCACTCATTTACATAAATGAAAAATTGTCCTGTAGCTGTCCTTAACCTAATAGACCAAGTGAAACAAGAGAGTTACTTCAGATACAAAAATGAATTTTCAGATCTAGGACCTAGAGCAGAAGGAGAAGGTGAAGACTGCCAGGCAACGTTTGGAGGACAAATAATTGCAGTATTCTAACCAGAACTTACAAAAGAAATCATTAGAAACTAATTGCACACTTTACCATCCATTTCACTTTGAATCTTGTCTCTCTCTCTTTCTGCCTCGCTCTTTGTTCTTGCTGCCTCCAGTTTGACATTTGCTATTTCCAATTTATGTGAACTTTTAAGTTCTTCTATCTAAGAATTAAGAAAAGAAAACCAAATCAACTGCAAGACACATATTCACAGCTTTAGGTTTTTCATGTGATACTATGCTAACAAGGAAATTAAAAATAAAAATAAAAAAATCATGGACTTTGCTTATTTTAAATATGCCTTAAATACTTTTTTCACCCGCTGCTTTCCTAAAAGCCAATCTACAATATCCAATCTTGTTTTAATGGTGATTAGATAGGTCCTGTAACACTAAGGCTATTGGCATGGTCCAATTCCACAAATCATACTCAGTTCTATTACAGGATTTTATTAATTTCTCAAGTTATGCACTGAAGATTATTGAGTGAGTTGTCAGTCATCTTGAAATGTGAGTTTTATGTATTCCTTGATTTAAAAGTATTTAAGTGCTCAAACACAACATATGTTCCAGGAACCAGGGTGTCTGACTACTGGCAAGTGTTTCATCTTTAATCAGAGAGTTATCACCCGTTACACTCTAGAAAAGTTACTTTTAAGAAGCCTCAGTGATATACTCACAGATACACAGGAGTGCCTGTAGAAACTTGGTGTCTGAGTAAATGCTACACATTCTACAAGTAGCCTTTGAATATTAGGGTATTTCTTTTCAGAATACTTAATGCTTTGGCAGTGATCCAATATTCCTTAAGACCCTGATGCCTCACTAACTCAATAAGCAAGTCAGTTAACACATACTTCGGACTGAAGATCCCCCAGAGTCTAAAATAAAGTTCAATTTAATTACCCCAAATAAAACAGTGATACACAAAATCAGATTATCCATTGCTCCCTCAAGTAATTTTGAGTTGATAACTATTTACAGTGCCTTGGACCTCCTGGACTGCTACACTACTTCCTCAAAATCCAGGTCTTCCTAGTTTTAAACTGGATGTTAAATCAAATACTTCTTGACCACTGTGATGTACACAAGAAATGGCCTCACTAGAGCAGGAGCTTTAGGAACATCAAATCAAAGACAATTACCACTTGCATGGAAATTTTCTATAGTTCAGGCATTTGTATGCAGTAATTACATGGTCAATGAGAATTAAATATCTGGAGGAAAGCACTTATAATGAAAATCCTTTCACAGTGACAAATGTAATTACAACCTGCTAGCCTATACAAGTGGCAAAAGGTTAAGAATGACATAGTAGCTTATTAAGTAACTACACAGTGGATATGATTGCTTAAATCCTAAGTTCAGAACATCTCAGGGCAACCTGCAAAGATTTAAGGTGGTTTTTTAAGGCACAAAATTCAAAAGATAAATGTGAGCACTTCCACACAGGAATTAAGTTTAACTCAGTTCAGAACTACCTAAAGCCTCTCCAGAAAGGAAAGAAAACAGCAGGGGATTAAATTTGCTACCAGAAACTGATGGATGTGATAAATATTTATTAGGCAGTGTTCTCTCCAGGACAGAGGGAATAAGAAAGAGCAGAAAGCTCATATTTACCCAAATAACTATTTCATCAGGACTGGTATCCTGACTTAGATATACATAGAGCATTGTAACTAAAAACAGAAAACTCTGTCTGAATCTGACATCCATACTAATCCTGTTATGCTGAAACTCAACAGCGATATCAAGTTTCTTAAGCACTTTTCCCTAAACAAGGAGCCTTCTGATCTTTCTTTTTTTCGTATTTCTAAAAATTCCAAATCTTATTTGAAGTCACAGCAGACAACATTGTCTTATTTGATGTAAAATATGAACAGAAAAACAGAACAGGATATAAAAAATGTATTTCAGATACTATAAATTAGGCACTTACTTTAGCAGCTAAGGAATTGACTTCTAGTTCAGATTTGTCAAGTTTAGTGGTTAAAAGGCTGTTCTCCTCATGACTCATCTGCAGTTCTTTCTCAAGTCGATCAATCTGTAGTTCAGCAGACTTCTTTTCTGCCTTGAATAAAGAAGCCATTTGTGAGTCTTCTGGAGTGGGACTCTCTCTTGCTGTTCTCTTGAAAAGTTTGACTGATCTGGACATTCAGGTATTACTGTTCCTTTATCTGAGGTAATTATATTATATATAATGATTTCTCTTTGCTCAACTGCATGTCCCAACAGAACCAGGGGCTTGACTTCCATTCAAAAGTCACAAGTGTTTTTGCTAACATTGCCTGTACAGAATCACATTTTCAGTCCTGCTTCACAAGAGACAGAAGCAACTCGACTTTGTTAGGAGGCTGCAGCTATTCTTACCAGTAACTGCTTGGCTGTAGACACAAGCAGTGCTCAAAATTATGTCAGATGCTTGTCCTATGCACCATGGACAGGAAATAAAATGCCTTTTACTATAAGTATCATAGTCTCAACACCCTGAGGCTTTACTAAGTATCAAAAAGGTAATCTGACCTTCAACTTCACCTCTGTGGTTCTAGACTGACCTATTACCTAGCAAGACTTTTTGTTAGGTTTTCTAAACTAAGAATATTGCAGCACTTTTCCTTTTAAATTGTGACCAGAGCATTTTGTAACAAAGGTAGACAGCACTGGAAACACTAAAAAAGACAAGCCATCTATCTGTATGCTGCAAGACTCACTACAAACAGAGAGTAAGAAATGGCAGAGAAAGGCTGAAGACCACAGATGAGGAATAGGTGTGACCCTGAAAAACATACAACAGGCCAGAAATAAAAAAGGGTCTTCAAGGCAGAGTAACAGCCAAGAAATAAACTATTGCAGTAATGTGTTGGGAGAGACAATGGAAGATAAGAAAAAAGGCAAGACACAAGGCAAGAATTAAAGAAATAACAGAGCATCACCTGACACTTTTAAAAGAACAAAAAATGTACTGTAGCAGGTTACTAACTCACAGTCACCAGTTTCTAACCTCAGTTCAGTGACAAGTGACGACCCCAGCATCTTACTGACTGCAAACATGAGTATCACTTGCATGTACTTTTAACAAGAACATCATCCAACAGAATCTCTGTTGAGCTCTCCACCTTTCCAAAGCAGAACTGGAAGTACCTGACCCCCAAGTACTTACGATTTCTTCTTAAATCTGAAATATGCAAACTCAAGTTGCATTCCATATCAGTGATTTCAGTGACTGTTCTATCAGGCCAAGTGTTACTCTACACATTATGAGAAGGGAAAATAAAAAACAAGAAAACAAACCCAAAAAACCCCCAAACCAAAACAAAGAAGAAATAACAACAACCCATAAAAAGAATAATTAAAAATATAGTCTTACCTCTAGAGACCTTGTCACAGCCTGCATCTCAGCTAACTGCCGTGCTTGTGTTCTTTGAATATTTTCTGCTTGTGCACTGCAATTGTCTCTTTCTGCTCTTAATTCTGATACTTCAGCTTCCAAGCCTTTTAATTTTTGACACAGTTGTGCCTTTTCTCTAGAAAGTGCTTCCACACGTTTACTGTCCTTTGTGGGATCAACACTAAGCAGCTGATTGTGGAGTTCTTCCTTATCTTTAGCCAGTCTTGCAATCTGATAGTTGTTATCACAAAAAAAAAAGCTTTCACAGTGATCAGGTATCAGACAGCAACAAACACAGCAGTTGACGGTTCAGCAACGTACATATAAAATATTAAGAAACTACATTCACATTTATTTTCTCTCTTAGAGTAGGAAAAATCAAACAGACCCATTCATCAGTGCTTTTTCCTCTCTCTTGTCACTGATAAGGCTTGTCCTTAGGCCTCACATGTCCCTGAGTCCCCCCCTAGCATTCTGTGGGAGTAAATCAGAACCTGAAGTAGAGGAAGAAAATGTTTGGGATGATTCAAACCACTGGACACACACAAGTCCTTGCAGTGGATCCAAGCATTTTGAAGGAGCTCACTGGTATAATTGCAACATTATTCACTATCATCTTTGAAAAGTCACTGCAATCAGAGAAAGTCCCCGATGAATGGACAGAGGCAGAGAGCACACCACAAAAAGGTCAGGAAGGACCCAGATAACTACAGGACAGACAGCTTCACATCAGTCTCTGTGATCGTTATGAAGCAAATCTTCTTAAAAGTCATTTTTAAACAGATGAAAGACAAGGTGATGAAAGGTACAGTTTATGAAGGGCGAATTGTGCCTTACCTACTCCTCTGCTTTCTGGGAAGAGGTGACTGGCACTGCAGACAAGGAGAGAGCAGTGGATCTTGTACCCCTTGATTTTAACAAGGCCTTTGATACACTCTCCCATCATCTCTCCCACTAAATTGGTGAGATATGGGCTGGGAAAGTGGATGACAAAGTGGGTGGAAAGCTGGCTGGGCTGCCAGCTCAAAGAGGGATGATGAGTGTTGCTAAGCCCAGCTGACTGCCTGTAATGAGCAGGGGTCTTTCTCAGGTCAGACAGAGTCCAAGGCTGATTGATGTCCTCATTACTGACCTGGGTGATGGGATGAAGGACACTCAGCAAACTCACAGGTGACACCAAACTGGAGGGAAACGGTCGATAGGCTGGAAAGCAAAACTGCTGTTCAGAGATCTGGAGAGGCAGAAGGAAGGGGCTGAAGGGAACATCTTCAACAAGAGCAAATACAAAGTATTTGTACCCAGTGCAACTGCACAGTCTGTGGGCAACTGCCTAGGAAGCAGATCCATGGAAAAGGATCTGGGAGTCCTAATGGACAGGTTGAACAGTAGCCAGCAGAGAACCCTCACAGCAAAGATCACCAACTGCATCCTGGCAGACTGGCATAAGGACAACTAGCAGATCCAGGGAAGTGAGCCTTTGTCACCTACCAGTACTTGTCATCTGGAGTCTGTGTCCAGTACACAAAGAAGGACAGAATGATTCAAGTCCAGAGGATGACCACCAAGGTGGCCAGGGGGTTGGAGAACACGACATGTGAGGAAAAGCTGAGAGAACTACACCTCTTCAAATTGGAGAAGACAAGGCTCAAAGTGGGTTTTATTCCTCTCTATTCACAACAAAGGGAGACAGAGAAGATGGATCTTCTCTCAGAGGGGCATGGTGATGGGAAGAGAGGCAACAGACACAAGATGGAAGCAGTGAAATTATAATTGGGTATCAAGAAAAAAGTTTACCATGAAAATGCTTAAACACTGGAATAGGTTGTCTAGAAAGGCTGTGGAATTTCCATCCTCACAGTTGTTGAAAACTTGACAGAACATGGCCATGAGGAACACATCAACATTATAAGCAGTATGTTGGACTATGTTATTATTCCACAATGCTGTAACCACAACTGAACTCAAATCTATGAGTAAATCAAGACAAGCAACATGATTTGGCCCTGTCACACACAAAATAAAGAAAAAAATTAAAGAATCCTCTTGATATTTAAAGACTAGTCCAAACTCCAATCTACAGCAGTCCATTTAGAAGTTGCAGCAGTGATCTCAATGGAGCAAAAACAATTCCTGCAGCAAAAGCCCTCCAAATCTTTTTTATCAGAAAATTCAAACACCTGTCACATCACACGTGCCCACCCCAACATTTAAGAATTACGATGGTTTTGTAGCCTCCTTGTGCTAATTGGTGTGGAAGGTTAAAAAGGCTCTGAGAAAGAGAAACCAGATCACATTGTGCCCTGGCTCAAGGTACTTTGATTCTCTCTGCAAGTGTGCCAATTCCTTGCAAGACCAGCACAAACTCAACAAGCCCACAAGAGAGACAGGCTGCAAAGCAGCATGTGGGTTTAGCTCCAGGAAGGACAAATGTTCTGCTTTTAATGCTTTGCATTTGAAAATTTGGATGGATTTTGAAAGTGATGATTGCTTTGATTTCTGTCTCATGTTTGGACTAATACATTCCAATCTGGCATTTTAGGATATATGCTCCCAGACAAACACTTAAATGAATATACAGAGGACATATGCAACACTCATTTAGACTGCTGCATATATTTAAAACATAAATAAGCTGGCAATTTAGTTAGCTACACTTCTGAAAGTCCAGTTCTGAAACAGAAAATTTGTCAATGGCTTATTTAGGAGTCAGTACAACTGAAACTGAGTTACCAAAGTTTCCAGTATCCTTTTGACTACCCCTGTCTCATGTACCCTTATCTGGTATTAACAACATCTTCCTCTGCCTCCTTCTTAGATTAGCTGCCACAGAAGTAGTTCAGAATCTAAACTTATATCGGTTGCTCAGACAATTTACTAATTTCAGATTAGCATAATGTCTCAAGTCCATCACAAATGAGATTTAAAAAAGCATTAAGCAAAGCCTCTGGCTGTCATTTATCAGAAAGCAAAGTCTATTCTTACTTGTAATAGCACCAAGGCTACTGCGAGACATCACTGAACAAACCTACAGAGACAGCTTTAGGCTAAGTCATAAAAGTGCTCTGAGAGAACAGAAACAAATGCTGCAACATGAAATGGTGTCAGACTGGCAGCCCATCAAGCTCCAGCGCTTTCACAAAGTTCAAGCAGCTTTGTCATCAGATACATTTTAAGCTACTGCAACATTCTGCATACCTCAGCCTCATATTTTATTTTCTTCATCTCTGAAATACGTGCGTGTTCTTCCTTTTGATGTTCAAACTCTGATTTCAGAAAAGTGTGTTCATAACGAAGTTTGTTATATTCTGCTCTGTATTTTTCCACTTCCTAAATTAGACAAAAAACAAAAAATAATAATAATAATTAAAAAAAAAAAAAACAAAAAAACAAAAAAAACCCAGAAGATTTAAGATTTATTTTCTTTGAATGTCCATGCAATGTTCATATCATTTCCAACTTGTATCTGAAGAATTAAATCCATCTTTCTCCCTCTTCTAGGGATTACTGCCTGGGGCAACAGTACCAAGCAAAAAATACCACATTTTGCTCCCCCCTTCAGTTCTGAATTCCCAAGGCTTTAGGAACAACAATAAGCTGGTGATGACGACTCTAAAGTAAACAGAATTTTAATCCTGACTTACATTTTCGAGCTTCCGATAACGTTCTGTCATAGGGGATTCCAATTCCTGCTGTATTTGTGCAGTTAACAGCTCTAACTTTTGAGGAGTTAGCACCTTAAGACAGAAAGGTATTATAAATAAAACAGTCGTAATCTATTGTTTACACAGTGATAGGATAAATAGCCAGAATAAAATCTTTCAGTATGACTAAGGAAGCCTGCTTAATTTTCTGTCTTTTCCTCAAGAATTTCCAATACAAATGTCCAGCTGAATTGCCAAAAGATTTATATTCTTTGCAGTGGAGAGGGGAAAGGAAAAATGGCATCACATCACAGATAAATTATGCTTGGAAAAACTTAAACAGCAAGTGAACCAACCCCAAAGAATCAAAATAAGCAATGCCAAACAAATTCTTTGTGAAGCACACTAGATACATGCTCTCCAAAAGATAAGTGGGTACTGGTTTGAAATGAAACTAAGATCAGGAAGAATCCACGCCACAATGTGTTCTGCTAAGTTTTCTTTGCTGTGGTTAATACAGCAAACTATCAGCCAAGAAAAGCTGCTAAAAAAGCTGTCATCCACAACCTCAGACATATTCAAAGCTATCCTACTTTTCTTCCACTTATCTGTACCCTGAAGTCCTTGAAAACCAATTCCAGTAATGGTACTGAGGCATCTCCTCCACTTGGGAGCCTGGGGTCCTTTGCCAGATGTTCTGTTTGTTTCCCAAGGACATGTGCCACGTTAGTTTAAGGAAACAAACAGTTACACAAAGCAGGTTCTAGGTTACCTTAAATGCTGAGGGGTTTCTGTTGGGTTTTGTGTTTGGTTTATTTTAATGTGAAGAAAGCTGTCCTCACAAAGAGGAACAAATACTTATTTTTCCAGTCATTTCTCCTAATGGGTTTAGGCGTCTAAGCTAATCCTCCTGGGCAGATGATTCTCCTCAGAACAGGAAAACACACACAGACAGAGACTGAGGGTCTTACTAATAACATAGCACACAAAACCAGAATTTCGAAGATTCGGTGGCACAAGACAATAATCATTTCAATCCATAGTCACTCTACAGAAGAAATATTACTGGCACTGGGTGAATTTCCAGATTTCTGAAATATATTTCCAGATATATTCTGAAATATATCCAAGCTAAGTACTTGTACAGTAACAGTACTTCTGTTACATAAACAGAAAAATGCACGTGGCCCTGTTACAGGATTAAAAATCATATTAAGTCATTCTAGTAAACTGTCTCACCTGCATCCTCAATTTTTCCAGCTCTCGTGTTTTACCCAGCAACTCCTCCTGATACTCAGCAAGAAGCTGCTGAAATCTGTCATGCACAGTCTCCTTTTCAACTAACAACCTCTTCAGTTCATCTTGTGACTTTGTATATTCCTCCTGTAATCTGTAAGATAAAATATGCATTTAGTTTATATTTGCGTTATACAGTTAGGTCTTAAAGCTCAAAAGTGCAGAAGCAAATGTTTAAATAACAAGCTATAAATAAACTTTTAATATCTTCTTTCTGTAATATACTGAAAAGTTATCCCATATTTACATACAGGAAAAGTACTGCAGAAACATAATCTGCAATGTCTTCACATATTTTGAATTGTTTATTTTCTAACATGAACAACTATTAAATCAGTCCTTAAATACAGAAACAGCTAACACACATACCAGTCTCTTGCATGTAATATGTACCTTCAGCTTTTAATGGCTCAAACGAAGAAAATGGGTAAATTACTGTACCTTAGATGTTCTGATTTTAGAGTCTGATAATTTGTTTTGTGGTGTTCACATCGCATTCTTTCATCTGCCAGAAGTTTTTCTAATTCTTTTAAATTAGCCACATGACCATTTCCAGCCGTGGGAGGAAGGAGACTGCTCGAAGCATCCATGTTATGATGACTGTTCCTGATGAGTATGGAAAGGACAAAATAGAATTATACCTAATCTACAATGCCATCCACTTTTTCTGCTTATGCCCCAGAACATTAAGCCACCTGAACAAATACAAGGACATGTGATTAGCAATCAAGTACACTCACAGATCTAATACTTGACACGCTGCTTTTGCTTTCAGAATCCTGGCTCTGCAGTATCTCAGGTTAGAAACATTTATTGGGAGGGCAACTCTGCTCTGCTCATTCATTGTTCAGCCTGGAGAAGGCTCTGGAGAGACCTTATAGCTGCCTTCCAGTCCCTGGAGGGCCTACATGAAAGCTGGGAAGGGACTTTTCACAAGGCCATGCATGTAGCAATGGACAAAGGAGAATGTGTTTAAACTGGAAAAGGTTAGATTTAGGTTAGACATTAGGAAGAAATTCTTTAGTGTGAAGGTGGTGAAACAGTGGCACAGGTTGCCCAGAAAGGTTGTGGATGCCATCCCTGTGAGAGTTCAAGGCCAGGTTGTATGGGGCTCAGACCAACAGGCTGTCTACCAGAGTTACAACACAAGTGTAGGCAAAGTGACCACAGCACTTTTGTATTCTGCTTCACCCAAATTTACTGAGAGAATGCAGAGGATAAGGGGAAAGGAATTGGAATAAATACCATTCTCCTCAGTGACTGTTCTATATGCTCAACCAAATTGAAACACAAATGGCACAAGTTCTGAAGAACCTTCTGACCAACACAATATCTACTTTTCATACCTGAATATTGTTGGTTGCTGAGACACAAAGAATAACAAGCAATACAAATACAGTTTCAATTGTTAAACCAAGAGGTGTATAAGGAGAACTGGTCAGTGATCCAAAGGACAATAAACCATGTGAGAGGATGGAAAGTTCTGGTACACAGAGAAAACCTAAGGCAGCAACCTCAGAATTTCTAAGCCACACAGGGTTATGATCACTGTAGAAAACAAACAAACAAACAAACAAAACAAAATCAACCCCAAGAAACAGTGCTTTTCTGTGTCTCGGATCTTTACTTTTATAAGAATCAGATACCAAACATAACTATCAAGCTGCAAGCCAAAGCTCAGATCTAGGAATACAGAATTTAAGGTCAGCTCTGAATCCTGCAGCTTACTTGGGTAAGAAGCAGCCCTCAAGGGGCATTAACAGATACAAAGTGAAAGATACAACAAAGCCACGGCATTTTCTGAGACCGTATCAACCAAAAGAAAAATTTAAATGCAATTGCAACCTTTTGTACTCTCAGTTCCAGATTGATGAGGGTTGGAAACATAATCTCTCCTCACAGCTTTCACTGCTATGAGAAAGCGCACAGGCTGTGAAGCAGGGCACACATCAGGTGTCATATACTCATCTGCATGAAGATTTCATTAAAAAGAAAAAAAGTAAAGAGCGGGAAAATACAGCTTACAAAAGAATTGCTTCAGAATGCAACATCCTTAACAGGAAGCATTTCAGGAAAAAAACTATTTTGGCTTGCAGGGACATCTAGTGGCACGTTTCATGACTTGCATGCCTGGTGACAATTGTGAAAAACACTACATTAACACAAAGATCTCATTACTTTTTGAGAACTCTTGAAATCATTCATAGCTATTTGATGTATTTAACCTACATACAGTCTTAAAAACCAAAAACATTATTCTATTTTTTTCATCAAATCATGAAATAATTCCTGGCACTGAACTGTCAATAGTCAACAATTGGGATAAAAATAATCTAAACATATACCTAACAAGAACTTCTTTTGTGCTAATGGCTTACCATCCTTATAGTCAATGAACACACCTCAAATAATCTTGAAATTACACAAGACTACATGTGTAATTTTTGAGAAATGCCTCAAAGGAACACTACTTAAAATGTATTCCTCTCTTGGAGATTTGTTCAAGAAATGCTTGAATTAAAATAAACCAACATCATATGAAACATTAATTCTCCACCTATATATTTGCCAGATTTTACCATGTTACAGAACTACAGGGTCGTATTAGTTGCCCCAAATTCGCACCATAAAATCTTAACATTATTTTGTGCAGGTACACACATAAAGGCATTGATGCTGAGCTCTGAAACACAGGAAATGCACACTCCGTAGCCAAACCTGCAATATTGATTGTGGAACATCTAGCTCAATGAAATAACACAATTATATTTCCATGAATTACCTTTTGTTTGCCTTTCTGTTCCAATTGCTTATTTTCATACAGAAACGTTGCTTAAACTCCACATCTCTCCTTTATATCTACATATTATCTTCTCTTGCTAGATTTTCCAGCTACGTTATTTTAACACTTCTTTTGTTACAAGCACTTGAAATGCTGAGAATATTTGTATTTAGAGAAAAATATGGAATTATCAATACAATTTTATTTTTATAGTACATTGCTCACAATAACAGGGCTTCCTTCTAGCTTACCCAATTCCATGATTCCTGCATGCACTGGCAGCTGACCCAGGTGACACATACAACTCTCTCATCACTCTGCTTTTTGTACCACAGTAACACTTAACAGACACTTATCATACCTGAACACTGTTTTAAACAGTTAAATGACTCAATGAATGTACTTTTGCAACTACTGATAAAAAAATTAACAGTATTTGGCCTTGTGCCATGTTCTGTTCAAGTGCTAAAATTCTCAGCAAGATCTGTTGAGAGCCAAACACCTGTTTCACACAACACATGGTTTAATCCACTGCCCGCTTCTGTCAGAATTCCAGACTTCCTTAGACACAATTTTGGGTTTGGTTTCATTTTGTTTTCTGTAATTGAATCAGCAAAATCTTGTGAGACAACACAAATTATTTGCCTGAAAGAGTAAGTGAGACATTCAAAGAACAACTTCATCAAAGTGACTCTTCCAACACGGCCCCTTCTCATCCTTGCTGAAGAGGCTACATTAAGACCAGACACAGAACTAAGGAGAGAGTGCACTCCAACACAAGAACTCACTGTCAGCAGGAACAAGAGGTTCCACTCCTCCTTTCTCTGCACCCATTCCTAGAGCTGTCATTCACCAGACCCTTTCATGAACTGCTTTAACTCAAGCAGCCAACACACTTAAACAAGCAGGAAACACTCCAGTTTTTCTCTTGGGCCAGTGACTCACGCTGGCTGCTCGTGGAAAAATCCAACAAACTGCACCATCGGTGAAAGCAGGCAGCTGGCACTGCCGAGCAGAAAGGAACAAAGAGCCAAGCAAATCAGCTGGAGAAGGAGCAAAGCTTTCTCCTTTCAGGAGCAGAGAGTTCTCCCACAATGAGCTCAGATGCTGATGAAATCACAGCCCTCGACTAGAGAGCTTTTAGACAGTCAAAGTTAAGTGAAAGAAATTTTTCCTTAAATGACTGTGCAACACCCTTAGGAGAGATCAGACTTCCCATGTGGTGAATAAAAAACAAAACAAAATTATATATAATTTCATAAATATGACAGCATACCTCTCATTCCTTTAACATTCCCTGTTCTACTGATTCACTATAAGCACCCTTCAATAGCCAACACATTCATCTTAGAAACATATAAATACAAATCTAAGGGGAAAACATAATAAAAAGAAATATGAAAATCTTTATTATAGGAAGTCCCATAATCTGGATTCTGCTCAGATATCATTCTACAGAAACCAGTGAAAAAAGACATTTAATACGCTTAATAACTTTGCATATTGCAAAAACTGGAGAAATTTTAGAGTACATTTGTCTGCTTCTATATTTCAGAACATACCAGTCTCATTCAAACCACTATCACTTCCTCCACAATACAGATCAAAGTATAAATTCCAATAACAAGCACATATTAGTGCTCATTCCTACTTATAGCACACAATGTCATCCTTTTAATTTCTGCCTTATAGCAGATACATTTTCTATTAACTGAAAAGTAACCAGGCTGTATCTTAGCTGTTGCTTCAGCCACAGACACTACCAAGACAAACTGACAGCAGTTACTGATCAAACTGAAATTTTGCATGGGAGCTACCGCTGGCAACTCTGGCTGGACTCTTGTCTACAGTGAGTCTACATATGCTACATGTATTTTACCCTGCTTTCTCATGGCAAGAGACCTTCAGACACAGATGAAAAACTCATGCTCACTAAAACCTCGTTCAAATTTTTACTCAGGTATAGAGATGGCTGCTTGTCACATGTATTTTTTTAGTCCACAACCAAAATTGCCCTTGAGGAATCACTGCCCTTTCATACTGACTTAAACATAGAGATCTTCAGGCAGGTTATAAGTCTCATGCAAGTGTATGTATCCTACGCCTCCTGCAGGCAGAAATATCATTATAATCATCTTACGCTATGTGTACAAGGAACGTGGGAGAAGCAAAACGATCAGTGTATACCACCACGCTATTTTTACTGTTAACTCTCCTTTGTCTTATGGACGTAGGAGCTTTGAACAACACTAATATGGGTGGTAGCATATCCAGACGTGCAGAAAAAGAACTATTATCCTGCAGCCGCCACACAGCTGAAGTTCACTGGTGGAAAAGTAAGGCTGCAAACACTTGAAAGCCTGGCAGGGACCGGGCTCCTCCTTCCCCTGAACCGTGGCCGACCGGAGCTTCTGCTGAGTGATTCCCATACCCACCAGCTCACGACCAACCAAGGGACGACACAGCAGATTGTTTCCAGCAGGCGGGAGACAAGACAACGATGATCGCACCCTGGGACTGGCTGCCGAGCTCTCTTCCCGGCTTTGCAGCTCTCTGCTCGTTAACTGACGGCCCAGAAGAGGAGCGAGCAGGGCCAGACCGAAGCCCGAAAGGCCTCTGAGTTCGTAGGCCGCGAGGTAAAGCCCCAAGCAGGAAAACCCCCAGACCCTCAGTCGGCAGCAGTGCCCAACCCCCTCGGTTGACCAACCCCCTCGGTCCCCCGACCCCCCGATCCCCTCCCCGGCGGCAGCAGCCGCCACCGCTTCCAGCAATTTAAAAATGGCGCCTCACCTCACCTCCCGCAGCCGCCTCCGCCCCACAGGGTAGCGCGGAGCACGCTGGGAGCGCAGGGGACGGCGTTGCCGGGGAAACGGCCGCGTGCGCAGGCGGCCCGGCCCCTGCCCCGCCCACCCCGGCCCTCCGGCCCCGCCCACCCTCCCGTGGGGCGGGAACCGCGGTTCCGCCGGTGCGGTGCGGGCTGAGAGGGGGCCCGGAGGGTTTGTGCGCGCTGCCTCAGCGGCACAGCGCCCGGCCAGTGAACGGGGGATGTGTCAAACGGGTGATTTTGTGTTACTGCCGGGCAGCTCTCAGCTTCTGCAGCGAATTCCCCACGTCCCGTGCCGATCGGTGCGGTTTTCCCCTCTAAAGCAGAGAGGGAAACGGGCAGGCAAAGGGGGAGGCGGCGGTGCAGCTGACCGCGATGTCTGATAATAGAGACTGAGAACAATAGAACTAGATAATAGTTCTAATGGATGCGGATAACAGGTGGCTGAGGTAAAAAGGTGCGCGTTGTGTTTGTCTCCAGCCGCACCGAGCCGCTCCGGTCCCGGTGCTCACGCCGCGACAAACACGCTCCGGGCGTTCTTGGCCATTGGTCGCTCTTCCCCGACAGAAATCGGGGATTTTTCCTTCAGCCCGGTACCGACACTCCCCTGGTAAGGTTAACAGCCATTTCATAGGGACTAAAATGGGCTTCAGGACATTAGGAGGTGGCTCCTACTGATGTCACACACACACCCTCGAAGAAAAAGAGAAAAAGCGCCAAATGTTTTGTTTGCTTGCAGCCCTATGCAGAGATGACATTGGCGATTGGCTCCCCTAGAGCTGGTTCTAAACTCAGTTACTAAGAAGGTGTCTAAAGCCATAAAGCTCATTACAGTCACTCCCAGAGCTGGTACTCAAAAGTGTCTAAGGCATTTCCCACGCACTTCCACAGCTCCGCTGCCAAGAGTCGAGCACTTCCCTGGAGGAACGACTGTGCAGGCTGAGGGTGTACAGGAGAACCCCTCTGTTGTCCTTGTGGTCAATACCTTGGTAATATTAGAAGTGAAGTATCAACAGTATTCAATCTGTATCCATGTACAACTACACTGAGATAAGTAACATCACTTTCCAAAATAAATTAAAATTTAATTTTGATGCAAAACAGTTTTTGATGGGATAAAGGGTTGGATTGCTTATGCCAGCTTGTTTGTTGCATAATGGTTCGTTTTTTGTGTCATCAGTTCCCATGTGGAATGTTGTTCTAAGAGGATGAGTCAAGATGGTGGAAAACATGTTACTTTATTTTTGCTTCCATGTTTTTCACGCTGCTCAAAACTGGGTACAGGTTTCCCTCTGAAGCCCATTGCATCAGGAAATTTTAGTTAATCACCTGATAGTTCACATTTTTTAAGTGGTGGTAATGATGCTCTTTTTTGTCACAGTGACCGTCTCTGTCATCCTCCATGTCCCACACCAGTGTGAGGTGCTGAAAACCTGAAAACCTGCCCGTACCTCTGCTCACTTGGAAAATAGAGCTGCTGTGGTGACTCTGGTGGGCTTGACCTGAGAATGTTGTAAAGCACAAGGGAAGAGAGAGCAAGAAAGAAGTTCAAGGGCACAAAGAGGAGATGGCTGAAGGAGGGAGCAAGGCGGTGTGAGCCTCAGAGACACAGCAGAGAGAGAAGAGGGTCAATGATGAGATGAGCCTAAAGAGCAAGAGGGAGAAACACCTAGAAAACGAAGGCCATAAGTATTACAAGACATTGCTTATTGTCAGTCCTGCTCTTGTAATAAGTCAGCACCTAAAGTTTTAGAAACAGAAATGGATGCAATTACAGATCTCAGTAGTTTATTTTACAAAAAATTAAAGTCTCTTTAAGCTACTTAAATTCACCGCAGGGCTCAAGTAAAAGTAGAGGGATTTCATCTAGAGATCTCAAGGCTTTTGGCTGACAGTATTGCATATTATTTATGTTTCTTTAAATGTTATATTAGTTCTGGGTAATCAGCATTCAACAGGGCAGTAAAGTTCCTTCTCACACAAAGAAACATAAAAAGAGCTGTCAAATAGAGAAGCCCAGGAAAATATTTCACTGCATTTTTCAGATATGCTCTTTGGAGGAAGATACTGTGTATGGTCAGAATGTGTCTTGATGAATTTGGAAGCTCACTTAGACTTCCTTGCTGCCATAGTTGAGCAAGGTCAAAACAGTTGATAGATTAGGGAAATCCTCAAGCTCCTGTAGCCCAGTGGCATATCTTTAGGGGAAGGTTTTGCTGTTATGCACACATGCTGCTGCTCATACCTGTAGTTTAATCCATGCTTAATTTATATCACCTTGACCTGAATCCATCCAGGATAGAGGCCAAGTGGGGAATTAGTATTGGAAGTACAAGCTCTGCTCAGCCTCTGAGTCAGCAGAACCTGAAAGCATGCAAATAGTTTCATCATCTCATATGCAGCACAATTGCAGCAGAGATTTCTGTGACTGAGTTGCGTGCTATTTGTGGTGGAGAGTTAAAACCATTGTTGTGTGTAGATTGCCTGAGAAAAACTATTTTTGGCACTGCAAAATCAGATGTGATTGCTTCAAAGTGCCATAGCAGTGTGATAAGTCTTCCCCAGTTAAACTCAGAGGGGGTTTACTGTTGAGATCAGTAGGTCTGGAATGTGATTTTTAGCACACAAGTCATCAGTAGCTATAAAGCATAAGACAGTTTATGAAGCCATCACTCTGGTAGATGTGTTGTATGGAACTACTGATCACACAGACATTGTGTTCTTTACCTTTCTGTTCAGCATGGACATGAAATGTAAGTACTGATCTTCTCCATCCTTCCCCTTTAACCATGTGGCTACGGGGAAAAGGAGACTTCCCAGGCTGGTACCAACTTATTAAAATAGTATTCAACAGAAAAATACAGAGGGAATTTATTGGGCTACAAGCAGAGTTCACTTTAATTGTTCTCATCTATTAAAGGCTTCAGTCAGGCTTTTATTCATTCCCATTATAGTGACCCTGTTCCAGCCACACTAACTAAAAAGTTTTTCCAAATCCACACACCCAGCTAGACAGAACATCACACCTGCCCTCTGAAGGGATCAAATGCAAGTTTAATTCTTCAAGTTTCTGTCCAGTGTGTCGATGCTTCTTTCCTCAGCTAGGCAATTGCCAGCTTCTGGCTAGTCCTAAGGCAGGGGAGTTCAGCCACTCTACTTTACTTCTGTATTTGCTAGGCTGCACATGACAGGTAACATAGCATTGATCCACCAGGTGACTTCACAAAACTAATGAGTTGTCACCTAAGCAAGTCCCCAGTCCAAAATGGAATTAAGGAGGATACAGCGTGGAAATTTCTCCTTTCAATTACATCAACCCTGTGCTAGTTGCCATGGGAGGCAGACCTGGCTGTTTGATTGCTCTACTCTTCCACAGTCACAGAGGCAGAGCAGTGGCACACATGAGTTCAGGAAGCATTTATCACTCAGTTCAAACTGCACTGCTAGCAGTGTCTGAACTACCCAGTTCACAGCAGGTTTTGGTGCTGCAAAAAGAACTGCAGTGTACTAGCACTAGTCCTGGGTACCTTCAGACGGTTTCTGGCACATTCATAAAACTTTGGTTCTTGGAGGTACTGGGGGCACCAACACAAAATATTTTCGGTGTATGCTGTTGGCAAGGGTTCTTTGTCTCATCCAGTGATGCTCCCACTGTATCGTGACCACTGCTAGCCCTTCCTTGGCTCTGAATGACACTTCTTCTGTGCCAAGTTAAACAGCACCTTTGTATTTTCCTCTCTGCCTTTCTATTTTTGGGTGCTGAAGCAGTTACCAGGATCTGTTATGCACTCCTCAAAACCAGAGGTCCGAACAACTGAGAGGAAAGGATGATGAGCGAGATGCCTTTTTTACACCTGTTTTGCAGTCTATTAGCAGGAGTTCCTCAGCCCATGCCAGAAGAGGGCAAAAGGTATCAGTGGCTTGGGGAGAGCCTCCTGTTTGTGAGTGGATTTAAGTCTTAATATAGACCAAGTTCCAGGCACCTTCAAAAAACTCAGCGTGATGAGACCTTGGAAAGTCTGCTGGTTACATGGGAGCTGCTGAATGCCATTTCCCCAAACAGGAGGAAATAGGAAGTACAGCATGATTGCAAAGCCACAAGCTATTACTGTCCTGTTTCTACTCTATTCTTGGTATAAAAATAATACAATTCCTAACGGCTGCCCGTGCCAGCTGAAAAGATCTCTGCTTTATGAAAAAAAAAAAAAAAAAGCAAATTTTTTGCCTTATCTTAGCTATGTTAACTATTAGGCATGTCAGTATTACATTTTTGGCACATGTGACCAAGATTTCTGATCATAATGTAAGAACTCAGCTTACTTTTGAGATTCATTTTTCCAAGTAAGTCCAACTCCTTGGCACAATAGCATCATGTTTGCATAGCATGTTCACACAAGCTCTGGAGAAAAGCATTCTTGATGCCTCATTTATGTTTGCAGTTTTGCCACGTCATAGCTGTAAATAAAACTCACATTTCCAGTTTTTGACCAAACTGTAGCACAGCAGAATGCTCAGTTTCATCAATATTTTAAAGTTGGGACTTATGCCCAATTGAGTAACTTTACCTTTGTCAACTGAATAATTTTATCACTGACAAAGATAAACTGATAGGGGTTTGAGCGATCAGACAGTAAGTTTAAGAAACAATGTTTGTCATCAAATAAATGTAAATATTTTTATTTTTTAAAAAACATTAATGGCACCTTAGAGGCAGTGGTGACTACACAACAAAATATACAAAAATTACATTTTTGTAGTTGTATCTTTCCACAGTGCTGCACAAAATGAAAACAGTATGAGAAATATTGTCGATCACACACTGAGACAATTTAGTCAATAAACAGACACTTTTTGGTACACCTCAATATGACCAGACCCAGGTTCCCTGGGTAAAAAGGAAAGGTGGCTTTGTGCAAAACTTTCCAACAACAGTACAACTTAATATGCTAAACATACAGCAAATCAACCATACAAGATAATTTGACAAGTCCTCATGCAGTCTATATACAGCATCATCTCCATTTGCTTTTTCAGGGAAAATAAGCATTCTCATTAAAATTAAACTTTTCTTGAGAAGCCTTTCACTGCTGTAATGTAAAACTGATTCTTTCTGCTGGATTCCACTCAGCATCAGAGACCATTCAAACTTTGTGTGCAACCAAGCCTTCTCTAGCCTCTTGCATTTTAAAGGGGAGCAAAATAAACGGAGCAAAATTTAGCAATTAAAGGCCACATTCTTGCATGACAGTAAATGAAAAAAGCAGGCAACTCTTTGCTTGATTAAAAAACAGAATAAACTTGCCTGATTGCTACTCCTAGATGGACTTTTGGAAGCGATTAAATTCTGTCATCCAAATGAAAATGTGTAATTACATTAATCTGTGTTTACCTTCTGTTGTACCGCTGAATCCAGAATTACAATGTCTGCTTCACAGAAAGTGACTTGGTTTCCAAAATTGCTTTCTGTACCACCTACAGAAATCACAAGCTTCTGTGGGCTTTTTAGGTGGTGGGTTTTTTCCAAATAATTTCTTCTTTATTGATTTTAACTCCAGAAAGCATTACCTATGACCAATTATGCAGTTGACTTTCTATCAAATGCAACCCTGAACTGATTCCTCTTTGAACAGAAGCATTCAACTTTAACTTCAGATGCTGGAGCCCTTGTTTATATTATTCAGAAGCTAGGAATTGACCTGTAATCTTTATGATTACAAAACTGAAGCTTATGCTTATAATGCTTATAATGGATTTTTCTAGCTTCAACTTCTAGTCAGTGGATCATGTATTTTTCCTACAGTAAATTACCTTTATCTGTTGGATTTCTATTCCCCAGGTAAGAGTCATGATTTGTTCGAAGAAAACCATTGCTTTCTAAATATCTTTCATGTAGTGCAAGTATGTGATGCTCCTGCAGCAGAGGTGCTAGGTAACACATGCATTTTGATATTAAATTAAAAAGCAGTCAGATTTATAGCATTTCTCTAAGAACTCAGAACATGTAGACATGACAGGAGTGCAGTAAATTGGAAGGCTGAACGAATGAATAAAGCAGAAAGGCAAAAGAATTTAAAAAGCATCTTGCTCAGTGCTGTCAATGACTAATTGGATGTTCAACACTATTGGAGTTACAGTTGAAGCTAGTGGAGGGATCCATAATACAAGTGTCAGAGGTAACCTAATTTAGACTTTAATGCTGAGATGGGAAAGATCAGGTAAACTGTGCTAACCTCCTCAAGAAGCTGCAACTCCAGAAATCTCTAAGAAAAAAGCTGCCAAAAGCCTATTGAACAGGTGTGAACAATGAACTGAAGGGCTTATCAGTGAAAGAACTGCTGTCAAAGTGAAGTGAAATTATTGATTACCAGGCAGCACCAAGCAGAAAAGACACTCTCTGACAGCCTTTTTGTTGTGTGGGAGTGTTTTAGAGGCCTATGAGGAGTAAGCTTAAGGAGCATACTAGGAATGAATGAGGACATAAAAGCAAACTGCCCGAATCCTGACAGAACATGGTTAATTGACTGAGAAGCTGAAGAAAATTTTCATTAAGAAGAGGTTTTGCGACCATTTGGGACACTTCTACAACAAGCAGAGTTCTAACTGCAGGCCAGCTAAGTACACTCATCCACTCCCAGCCTTAGCTAGAAGTGATCCTGATACCAAAATTAGTGACATCAAGTGCTGGCTGGCCCAGGCACCAGCCTGCTCCAGGGTACAGGCACAGCTGGTGAGCCTGTGCTACCACATTCTGGTCCTGCTTCTACCTCTTCCCGGTAGGCACAAGATAGGAAGACACTTTCTTTGCTGAAGCTGCCCCATCACTCTGCAGGGAGGCTGCCTGGAGGGCAGTTTTAGGGGCTTCGCTACAGCAAAAAAAGGAAAAGCTCATCTCCCTTTTTGTGCTCCTTTGCACTCCCAAGGACTTCCCATCAGCCCCTGAAGTCTCTAGGAGTGGAAAACTATCCACCTCTTTCACTAGGTTGTTCTTCCAGCCTCGAGAGCTAACATGACAGGTGGAAGACTGCAACACACACCAGTGTCAGCACAAGGTAAGCAATGGGAGGGTGAAAGGAGGAGGAAAGACTTCCCTCCCCTCTGGGTGGCCTTCCACTTAGAAGAGCTTCGGGCACTGCAGCCTCACTCCGTGCAAAACTACAGCCATTTCACTCAAAATCAGGTTTGTATCCTTCACTTTTTTAATTTCTTGATGTGCGTCACATCCTCCAGCGATTTAAAGCCAGAAGTGAAAATTACCTAGAGAAGTGCTGTGCCCATTTACCAACCACAATTGTTTTACTTTGCATGAGTAACATTATGCAGCTTTTACAGCTTTTTCTAAGTCTTCTGCCAGATATAAAGCCAATATGGAACCACTCGACCCTTCTGTTTCCAATTTGGACCCTGTCAGATTTTATCAAGATAGTGAGCAATCTTTCATAGGCCCATTGATTTTGTGTTCTACCCTCATTTTGCACCAAGGCCAGCTTCCAGGATTGTCACAGCATGCCCTTGGAGCAGAAGCCTTCACATTCCCAAGTCATACCACACCAACTACCTTTGGGTTAAGAAAAATGACAAACTTTTTTGCTGCCTGACTTAGAGTCTACCTGACATTACATTTTTAACTACATTCACTAGAACCAGGAGTATTCTCTCTTTAAACATGGAACCACACAACTGAGTTTTTTTTACTGTAAACATTATTAATTTCTTTCTTGCCCACGTACCCTTCTGAACCCTTTTACCAAAATGCCTGGCAGAAAGAATTTCCTCTTGTGGCCAACCCAGGAGGTGGCTGTGCAAATTGAATAGAAGAATGGAGATTAGAAATAAAGACAGCAAGAAAACACCACGAAGAGTCACAGCTTTCTGAAGCTCAGTACCAGGACTCTAGCAGTTTTTGTAATGGGTGGATAATCTGCAGAAATGAGGGAAATAAAAAGTCATAGGGCTGACCGGTAAAAAGGGTGGTGGAATTCAGGAAAAGACTTCAGAAAGGAAGGGACTCTGAATAAAAGCACACTCTTTGGCTATGGAAACAGAAAGTACACACTATAGAAAGCCACCATATGACTTCATAACATGGAGATAGGAATAAATTGTATTAAACCAGTGGAAAAACCAAGAGGATCTCAGGACACACACCAGAATGGCCTAGAATCAAAACAAGGGAAACCCTTTCATGTCATGTAGAGCCAGAAAAGGGCTAGTTTTTTCATTTTAATCTTTCTAACACTGTGGAACGCGATTCCCTGTGAAGATGAGTTCATGTACTGTATCGGTGGAAGTAATCTCCTCAGTTTATGAGCTGGCTGCAAATGGAGGTTAAGTGTAGGTACTTGGAAGGCAGGGGCAAAGGCCTGTTGCAATAGGTGCACACAGTGCCAAAATGGGTTAAGAGACATGAGAAGGAAGGTCTCCCTGAACTGAAAAGCAGCAGGAGCACATGCAGCAACTAAGAGAAGTTTTATACATAACACAATACCTCCTTCCATCTTTAGAGGATACCAGGAATACAGAGGTGAGGCAAAGAGGGGAAAAAAAACCCCAAACAAACACATTAAGGAAAAGTAGAATGCATCTATATGATAATTCTTCCTGACACAGCCAGAGATAAATCAATTGGTAAGTCAGGGCTTTATAAATGCATCTGCCTCTCAGCAGGACTTGTGCTTTCCACTCCACCTTCCCCTGAAGGTTAGACAGGGTTGGGTTAGGATAACATGGGTGTGCCTGATCTGATCCATTTCCTGTGCCTGCAAGCCAGCACAATCCTTCCTGATTTCTCTGTTCAAAGACGTAACACGTAAAGAATTCTCAAATTACTTTACAAGTGTTTTAATTGAATTTTCTAAATGCTGAGTCATAGCATTATTTATGCAGCTAATTCTGTCCCTCCTTCAATCCCTGAAGCCACAAAAATAACTGTGTTCACTGTTAATCAAATTGTGGCAAAATGTCAAAGTTCTTCCCCTGCCTCTCCTCCCTTATTCCCTTTCCTCAGAACAAGGTTTTCTGAATTTCTACACCAACTATTGCACTTGACTAAAACCAGACACACACACACACACACACACACACACACTAAGTAATACCCTCACCTTCCCCCACCCCATAAAACCGTCATAACAAATCCTGCAACTGAAAAGAAAATCTGTCACGACAATTATTTTCAAAGTAAGCAACACCAAACATCAAATAATGGTAGATGCTGGTTTTAGGTTTTTTTTTTTTTACCTCATTTAATGGAGAGTGAAGAAGGATTTAGGTTGGGGTGGCTTGGTTTGGTTTAGTTTGGTTTTTTTTTATTTATTATACTTCACGGCTGAAAGCCAAGCAGATTTTTTGCCCTTAAAACAAGCAAAAGAATTCCAGTAAGAAAACAAAGCCAACCTTGTCTCCTAGTAGTGGTACTGTATGCTAATACATTACATTCAGGAATGTTTGTCAAGAGAGCCTGCACAGTGTTGCTGTGTTTATGGAAGTTTAACTTCCATAAATTTGATTTATTTCCTCATGCTTCTTCCACATTCCTTAATCTGACAAGAAAGAGAAATCCACTGTATCCAGAGTTCCACCACCTTTCGACTTTGCATTCAGTACAAACAAAGGCTAACCTAAATCTTGCCTTTCTGTGTACTCCTTTTCCCTCACAGCTGGCAGAGCTTGAAGCAAGTGAGTGCTTTTATCTGCATGGCAACAAACCCACCAATTTCTCTTTCACAAAACAGTCTGGAGATTTGTAATTCGATTCCATTCATCTTTGGAAGCCTTATGCTATTTTCATGTGCTTCCTGAGTGTGATAAGGAACAGTGGCAGGATAAAACAATGCTAAGTGTGGTCAATAGTCATCATTGGTCTAATTTAGAAACAAAATCTGTGCATAGGGTTACTAGCAGGAGCATCATGTTTTGCTGATCCTGAAAACTGGAAGTGCCATATACAAATATGCATTCATTCAGAATCAAGAACAATTAAAATATATGACTGTATAATTTGGCTTACCACTCTAATTGGATTCAGATAGAAAAATAACTTAGTAGTTAGTATAACAGGGCTGATACACATTATGGTGCACTCCCCTCCTGATCACACTCTCTACATTCCAGTCTAGGAAAAAGCACACCTGAAAACTGCAGTTGCTTGGATCCCTCCCAAAGCATCACACCATGTTTGTGGGTCTGGATTTGTAAAGTGGAAAACCCACAAGATTAAGGCAGAGGACTGACACAAGCGAGCAGTTCATCACAGACATGACCAATTAAACACAATCTAATTGAAAAGGCAACTGACTGCCAACAAATACACATGTATGTATTTACACTTTAAAGTCCAAGAGTCTTTGTAGCCTTCTCCATCCGTTCTGCACATTTTAACTGACAAAAAATTTAAAACTGAGAAAAAATAATTTGTATACATACAGCACTTAGAAAACAGGAAGGGGAAGAAAAAGAAAAGAAACAGAAAGCAGTGAGACCAGCCACTTCATCTTGGTATGATCATCCTTTCTATGGCACAAATTATATGATCCCAGTTTTTACAAAATATTGCCAGCAGTGTCACTGCAAAAAAAGTGCAAATGATATGAAAACGGCTCTTCATCATAGGAGCAATGAACTTTGCAATAGTGGAAACACACACTAAAATGACAGTCATGAAGGCCAGGATAACATTTATACATTTCCCCAGGAGCACTTTGGCATTAACCGTTTCGGACTGCTGTGCTTGCTGCTCCTGCTGATGGAGCTCCAGCTTTGAAACTCGGGTCTGGCATGATTCCAAGGCTTCCTGGAGACAGGAGACAAAAATCAGGGCAGCTTTATTTCCAAACACCACTGTTCTCATTTTAGCTTCAGAGCTATCCACCAGCTAGATTAGAAACATTATTATAGACTCTTAAAACTTGAATGAATCAACTCTTCCCAAAATACATGCACACACACACATATATATATATATATATTTGCATGTGTGTATCATTGCCTGCTCAGGCATAATCAAGTCTGATAACACTGTTCAAAATACAGTTTTTACATTTTTCACACTTGAGAAAAGGTATTACAACCCTAATGTTCATGATAGATGTTTCCTGCATATACTGATGAGCTAAAGTACTGGCAAAGCTGTTGCCACGGCAACTTCCACTGCATTAAAAAAGTATCAAAGGTTCTCTGTATATGCTATAGAAAACATTATGGTAGTACAGACTTGCCATGATAGTAATTAAATCTGCTTTGCAACGTGTACCATTTGGTTTACACCACCTCTACATTACTTTTCACTCAAAGCCACCCATCACACAGCACTGGGATTGAGTCCTCAGTAAGAATATTCTTCCACCCTGCCTGTACATTATTTTCAAATCATCTTGTGCTGCTTTAAAGTCCAACTGTACAAGCCTGACACCTGCAGTTCTGCATTGAGAGGCTGAGCAAGCATTTTAAAAACATTTTACCCATCCCTGTGGGAGAGAGCCAAGAAAAGTTAGGTTGTTACTCAAAATATCCACGACTTGGATGCTTTTACTCCAGCTTATTTACCAAATCCCCAAAGAGACAGGTTTAGTCAGGCCCATTTGTACAGAGATAAAATAAACAAGGCTGTATCAGAGTAGCACTTCAATTAATTTTAGAATTCTTTGACACCCCTCCAGGGTTCCACTGACGAGTTAACATATTTCACAGCTTGGAGAACTCATTCAGCTTTTGCATCCTCAAGATGCCTTCATGGAAAGGAATCATACATGAGAGACCCCTGTGCTTCACACCCACAAAGGAACCTATGATATGCTTCAGATTCAGTATCATCCCTTTCCCACACTGTTCCCGAAGGGGGGTGGAGGTGGTGGAGGTCCTTACTCTCACACCCATCAGGAAACAGGGTCCTGAGCTCTCTATGCTTAGAAATGGGAGCACAGGGGTGTACAGGACAGGGCTTGTTTGGTTTTTTTACCATCTGAGCCCAAAGAAAGACAGCCTTTGAGTATTCCTCAGTTGCTAGTTAATTAAACCCATGGTAATGCAAAACAATGTTTTCACCACTCCCTCAGACTTCAGGCAGAAATATTATGCATTATATAAAAGCTTACATTATATACAAATATCCAAGTATGCAACTACACGCTGTCAGGACAAACTTGTAGAAATTATTAATGGCTTTTGAGTGAAGCCAGACATGACTACAATTGATCACTGAGGCTTCAGCATCAATTCCAGAAGATAAAATTCTGAATGGAGACTGTCAATGAGATTAACACACTGGGTTTTCACCTTCAAACAGACAAAACACGGGCTTAAGTCTTTCACGATTCCTTACATAAAAGATGAAGATAGAATGCCAAGTGTTTTATAGTATAAGAATTCTACAAAATTTTGAAAGTTTATGAAAAACAAACAAAAAATGTACCTGAACATCTCGTGATCGCTCATAAGCCTGATATGCCACTTTCTCCTCTATGCTGGCTAGCTCTTGTTTCAAGTTTGCTGTCTCGTGCTGATGAAGATCAGTGAGGTCATTTAACTGGTCTTCCAATCTTTCATATCTTATCAGGAAGAAAGGTCTAAGTTTAGTTCATTCTATTTGAAAAAAACGTACATCATGAAAACAGTTACATATTTTAAAAGGTAACTTCTCAGTGCACTATGGATTCAGCTGACTGGCATTACCCAGCACACAGAGAAATCAGTAAAAATCTGACTGGAAACTGTATATAAGCATTTACTCAGCAAACTGAAAGCCTTCTCTGAGTGTTCCTTGCTGGGGGTACTGAAAAGTAAATACTTGTACATCTTCAGAAAGTTATATTTACTATAAACAGTGGCTGGGAGTATCCAACTCACATTTTTCCAGTACTCACTTCTCATTTAGAAAAGACAATATGCTTTCATAAGTAAGCTTGAGCCAGTTAACAGCTCGCCAATAGTGCAAGGAAAAATAAGTTCCCTGAATCCCCTCTTCAAACACAACTTCAAAGTCCTGCTATTCAAGTACTGCCTGTTCTGGCAGTACCTCTCTGTGTGGTAAACCATTTCAGCTAAACCATCAGAAAACTAAAAATTTATTGGTGAGTTTATACTTGGTTTAACAAGCAAATGCTGCAGGGAGAACAAAAAAAAACAAACAATGGAAGCAAAATTGTCTGTGGAAATATGGTAGAGTAGGATTGAGATATTAATGGCAGTAAGCTGTCAGAAAAGGCTACTCTGCTTTCTCCTGAAACCAAGTTCTGCAGGTAGTAGACAATTTGCCCCAATCTCTCCTCCCTCATGTTACCACCAGACATGCAGCCTTCCCTTGTATATTTCAAGAAGCGGAAAAAGGGAAATCAATAAATATTGCAATTCATACTGGGGTTTTGGCCATTAGTGTAGTAACAATTTCAATAATCAACATTTACTCTAACAAGTGATATGAAAAATGGGATAAAGGTTCAGCAGGTGCAAGCCCTGCATAGAACGTATCTCACTTCCCACAGTGGATTATAAAATAATTAATTGCCAAGTAACAAATGTAAGAGGAAGCTGTGCTACAGCACTTAGTAACATTTTACAGCCATTTGTTACACCAGGGTCCAAGTGAGATTGCATCCACAAGATAGCAATGTGTTTGAGAAGTGTAAGGACAAGGTACTCAGGACTCAAGGGTGTATTTATTGGCTGTTAAGTCACCTCTGCACCACAGCAGGCCGATCCGTGTTTTCAAGTCACAACGGATCAGAATTGTTCCAACCAGTTACAAAACAATTGGCATTTCCTATATGCAGTATTCACATTATACAATATGCCAGTAAGATGTCAGATGATGCAATTTCTGGCAAGGCTTTGACAAAAGGCAAAGAACTACATCACTTGATAGGAAATACCAATGTTCTGTACGTATTTTCACTTATCAGGAGTGGGACGTTTTGGTACCAAATATTGATTGCTATTACCTTTTCTCCTCTTGCTTCTAAAATACCACACACACAAGCACACACCCACATTTACATTTTCCAAATGGATTCTATACTCATTCCAACATAATTTCAGGAGAACAGTTAAAAAACCCAAATACCTATATCTTTCTTCTTGTAACATCTGAGAAATAAAGCCATAGTCTCTTTTAAATTGTGCTTTTAAATTCTCAATATCATCAGCTAATTGAGACTGTGTCTCTTTGATTTCCCTTAGTTCCTCCAATATCACAGAAAGCTTTCCCTGGCTGTCCAGGCTACTTGGCACAGCAGGACCAAAGGAAGTATTCCCATTACTCTCTGCTGAGCCAGAGGTCCCACTTGAGCATTCATCATCACTGACATATTTTGGTTTGGCAACAATGGTGGCACTGCCCCCATATGTTCTTGAACTCGTTTCTGGCCGAAATTCATCCAAGGAATTTTTCAGATGAGCAATGTTGTCAGCACTACCAAATTTGTTTCGGATCAGGTTTGCAAACTCTCTCGACTTGCTGAAAACAAAGACAGGAGGTGTCAAGGATACACCTGGCACACTCGACTTGCTGCTCTCCGCTCCGTGCCCAGAGGAACGGGACTTTCCATGCTGAATATCTTTCAAGTTATCTTTAGAAGTGTCCTTAGTACTTTTGGAAGATCCGTTTTGTTCAATATCCTTGAGCTTTTTGTGATACTGTTCCAATTTCTTCTGCAGCTGAGCAATGGAGTGGGCAGATTTCTGGTTCTTCTTCTCGAAGACTTGTTTAATGCGGCCAGCCTGTTGCTTGTCTGCACTGTTTACCAGTTTCAAATACTCTGCCACATTTCCATCTCGAGCTGTTTGTTCAACTTTGATTTGTTCCGTAACCTTGAGGATTTTCTGTTTCAAGCTGTCTGCACTGAGTTTGACCTTGTGAAACTCTATGACCCCATCTGGTACATCAAAGTTCAGGTTGGTGTCAGAGCCTCCACGGCGAATGCTTAGTGGTAAACTCAGGGTATTCATGTCATGTCTTTCTACCTGAGGAGAAAGAAACAGAGATAAATGGAACTTGAATTTTGCTTCTTAAAAGCCAGCTTTCCATTTCCTTTTCCATACATAATTACAAGTACACAATACAGAGCAAGTTCTGGTAGCAAGGTAGAAATTCCCTCATATGAATTGAAAGCAACAGAGAAGGCAAGAGACCAGAATCACTTAACCAGAAGTCTTCATCCCTATTAGGATGCAGAGTTATCCTGTGTGACAAACAAGTTACATTTCACTAAAGCTGACATGACATCCTAACTATAAAGACTGCTTAACAAGTTCTCCAGTCACACTGAGTCTCCAGAGCTTTAAGACCTGAAGGAAGTAATCCAATTGCTCAGGCAAGACCATTGCAGAGACAAGGAAGAAGTTATTGAAGTATTTTTAAAAGATGTGTTTGTGAAATGCTTGTAACTACTCTTTGATTTAAAATGCCTGACAACCTCTGATAAAGTTTGATTTCCAACTACAAATTATTGCCTATAATGCTGAAGATCTTGCAGTCAGACCTATGCACACAGTGCGTATGTCCAGTGATCACCATTCAATCTCTTCCTTGATTAAAAACATAAAATCTTAAGCATTACTGTAAGACTTGTTTTTTTATCCTTGTGAAGTTTTCATGGTAATCCTGGAAATTCTCTCCAGCATTCTTCCTACAGTTAATGACATGCATCATGCACAGATTGATCAGGAGAACTTGTCTCACCCTGTCTGTATCATGACAGATTACAAACAGAGAGTGGTACAGTCATGTAATTGGAGCTGTGTCTGATTGTTTCAGAGACAAAATCATATCTACTCCTACTTTATATTTTTATCTATATATCACTGAGGATTACAGAGTCCTTTTCTTTTTCTTTTGCTACTGCACTGTTCAAGGTGCAAATCAGACAACGTAAAAGTTCACATTCACCAAACTCTAAGAAAATGGACACTTGAAGAACATAAACTGAAAAGCTCTGGAGTCGATAGTTACTTGTGGAGAATATTGGTTAATGGTGACCATTACAACCTTTAAGACTTGGACTCTTTAACCTCAAAGATTAGGCCAGTGCTACGGCCCAACTGCTTGGCAGCTTACCAGTTTGTTAAAAAAAATTGATACTGAGCCGTATGCTTAATTATTAAAAATAGATGCAAGTAACTATTATAAATATATACACATTGTAGTCAATTTATTATCATCAGTCATCCATGTTTGATGACAAGATCTCGTTAGCATTTGCACAGGACACACACGGATGCCACTGTATATCCAGAATGACTTAAAGAGTGACAAAAATCACAGGTGCCAAAACTAATTTCCACTTTATTGACTTTAACTGAGCATGTCATAGAAATATATTTACTAGAAAAAAAATAGCTTTTACAGATCACTTTTTAAACCAGTAAGACTCATAGTAGAGTTGTCATAGCTAAAAAGTACCTTTAATAGAAGTAAAAACAGTCTGACATAGGATACTGGTTTCTTTCCAAAGGCTCATAGAGCACAGAAAAGCAGACAAGGCAAATAGCTGGAAAACTTAGATACCAGCTCTGTAATCCCACATTGCAAATATTACTTCAAATGTATTTACTGGGCCTGGAACAAATTCAGTTTGGAAAAAAAGCTGAGTAGAAAACAATTGTTTCCTGAAACAACCTAAACAATTTTGAATAAGCTTTGGAACAGAGTTATACTGTAGTAAATCACTGCACTGTACACACAAAATAGACAGATCCATCACTGCTGTCACTCAGCACAAGCTGTACATAACTTCCAAGAATGGGTGGGCCTATCTCTAACCTTTACACAGCATTAAGTGTTTACTTCCTTAGTACAAAATAGCTTAAAAATACATTGTAATAATTGGACACAAGCCCAAACCAGGTCCTTTCTCCTCATGTCCTCTCCCTCACTGGAGTCTCCAGCCACCAGCAAGGTCTATCATCACCATGCATCACCTACTGCCTTCCTGGAGCTTCAAGGTCACAGCATCAATAGAGACAAAAAGAACAAGACTGCCAAGGGAACACATCTGCTGAAAGTTGCATTCTTTTTGAGTTACGGAAATCAATTAGCATGCAGCTAATCTGCTTCTGAAATGAGTAAAACTAATCACAAGGTCAGTTTAAATTCAGTGAAGTTTAGAAAATAATTTAGACACAATTCCCAAAACACTACCAGGAATAGTTTTTTAGCTTGCTGGACTGAGACCTCACCAAGGGCACAGAAGAATCATATCCAAGACATTCCTCTGATTGTACACGGCCAAACAAGGCAGCTGTTCTCTTGCCAGCATGAGGCAAGGTTGAGTCAAGCAACAGAGGCTACTGACATCTCTTGTTGGTGGGGTGGTTTTTTAGGGGGGAGTTGCAGTTTGAAGGGTTTTTTTGCTTGATCAGTTTGATTTTTGGCTTTGTTCTTTTGTTTGTTTTTTGTTTTATTTATTTTTTGCTTGTTTGTTTGTTTTTAAAATCCAGAAGCAAGCAGACACTGAAGGACCCAGCTATCTCTAGACAAGTGGCTTACCACCTGTCTTCTACCTTTATGAGGCAGTTTGGCAAAGATCTATTGTGTTTGCTTTATAGCTCAACACTAATGTGTGCATTCCTGAAGCCCTGTAAAAGCAGCTTGCACATCCTGCTGTATCAAATGCCCAGTTCACTGTACTGCTGTCAGCAGCAGGAGTCTGGGATGCTACCTCAGCCCCAGAGGGACCGATTGACTCCCCTGTGATGTGGGCTGAAATCCTCCCACACCAAGGAGGCTGAATGCACAACCCCCTCAAACTGCTCCAGTGTTCTTCCAGCTATGCTACAGGAAGAGATGATGAAAGTCATCCATGCCATTGTTCTTTCTGTGACTCTTGGGTCACCAGCACTTGACAAGGGCAATTACCAGCATGGTCATTATAATGAAGCTTTTGAGAGACTGATGTTCATTGTGGCAAAACAATATACACACAGTAGTGGCTCCAATAGCCAAAACAACCTATCTAGGACCAGCTATGTTTTTTGAAGTGGGAAACACTTTCAGGAAAAGCATATGGAATCATCACATATCTCTCCTATCATAATGAATGAAGTAATTAATAGGAAGCTGGGGATTAGCAGTAGATGAGAGGAAGCTGTCCCAAGACAAGCAGTAACACAAGAAAGGCAATGCACCGGTGCAGAGATTGAGGAAATGCCAGGGACATGTCCAGAGACATTTTGGCTTCTACAAAAAACAGAGAAATCCCAATTTCCACATGGCTACTGAGAGAGCCATAGCTGATGTTAGCTTGAAAGAAGAAATCTGGGGCTTGGAGACACCACTGCATTTTATGGAACACTTCACTGTTCCCTGTACACACTTTGCTACAACCCAGTTGAGAACTAATTGTAATGTTTGTGCTACTCAAAGAGCAGCTTTTGAGGACAGTGACTTAGGAGTGCAGCAATTCAGGCTCCTTGGCTGCATCAGAGCCAGAGACCACAGATTAAAGACAGGTGCCTCTGAGAGGTAAAGCCTTCTACCCCAACTCCCTCTTTTCCAAGGAGCCCAGCAGATCCCCAGCTGCATGGTGAAGCTGTTCACACAGCTCATCCTTATCCAAAGTTAAACATTAAAGCTGTAAGACACCTCAGTAACGTACATTGGGTTTATTCTAGTTAGTAGTAAATAATAAACCCAGATAACTCTTAGTAGGTATCTGCACTTTAATATTCAAATGTTGGGGATCTTCAAGGCCATTTTATGAGTTTCAATACATTATTCAGAGGCAGAGCAGCTTGCAGAGGTTTGCATACTTTGAACATTTTCCCCAGTATGCCAACACAGTCTGCTAATAATAAAAATCCAGTTGTTCTACTAAGGCTCTTTGGCAAAGCCTCAGATGCAAACTAAGCAACTTGAGCATAGTAGGCAAGACCTTGGAATTAGAACCTGCTCCTTCTCAAGGTCAGTTTGATCACCTATCTTTCTCTCCATTTTAACTCTTATCTACACTCTTCTTATCATCTTAGCACCACAGAGTGGAGCCTGAAAGTACAGGCACCTCAAGAAAGGTGGAAACGTGCTTGTTATCTTAATGTAAGGAAAAAAAAAAAAAAGCTTAAAATGCTTTTAAAACAACAAATTCTGTAGAAAAGCAATGGCAAAGAAAGCATATACATGATAAATTGTAGTGTTCTAGAAAGACAACCTTTACTCTCTGTCTAATTTGGTCAATTCCAAATAGCAAGATATAACCTGTGACCCAAACAGCCAAGTTCATGCCAGTGTTGTTTTACCTCATATCCTATAGACATGCTCAGTTCATGAGCCAGGAGCATTCCACAAATAACCTTTTCTCTAATTTCCAAGTTAAGGACTGAACTAAGGCCAAATTAGCTAGATCATTGCTTTTGTGTGAAGAAGTCTTCAGATATGGTACTATTTCAGATTAAATGAACAATGGGAGAAGAGAACAATGAGGGGAAGAGGCAGTTTTCTGCTTCACTGCTAACATCAGCTCCTTCAAAACCTAACAACATCCACTGCAAAGTCTCCCCAGTCATGACTGCATTCAGTCCTGTTCCAGGTTGTTCACAGCACAAAACCTGACATGAGCAAACCAGTTCCAATACAAACAACTCCTGTGCCTTCAAACTTCAATGAGCCTTTATAACAGTAAATAAGCTACTTCCCATCTAGTGCCCAGCAGCCATGTTAAAAAAACAAAAAAACAACCCAAAATCAACCAAATAAAAAAAAAACCCCAACCAAACACATACCAAACCCAAAACAAGATCACTCTCCTGGCTAGAGAAAACAATACAATTATGAACTAATACTCAGATTTACTATGCTTAAGTTTTGTAAGAGGTAGGCTCCACACCCCACAGTTAACTATTTAGCTCAAGATCAGTCCCACACTTTAGATAAGCACCATTAATTAAGAAGGACTTATTAAAATACTCTCTCCTAACTTCTTAAATCAAAATGTCACTTTTATGTGTACGTGCCTTCTTGCTCGGGTTTCCATAGCAATATAAGAAAATACTTGGGAGCCCCAGAGCCTCAGGTGCTACATGGGTGCTTCCATCAAGAAGTGCTTATGAAAAGCCTGGACTCCTACTCCCACTGGAGAAGAGTGATTTTCACCTGACACAAGTCCTCCAAAATACAGCCACTATGAATCAGTCTCTAGGCAGCACGGCTCTGAAGAGTGATGCAAGACACCCTCTATCTATTCTCCTAGACTAATTGTTCAACCCAGTTTTGGGTTTCTTTTAAGTGCTTTCTTCCCTCCAGCTTTTACTTATTTTCTTCCCTTCCCATTCAATAATAAGCTTTCTTTTTTTCTAAAGAAAAGGTGGCAAGAACTGATTTTTCCATAATACTGTGAAAATACTCTGTGAAAAGCCAGCTGCTACACATTTTCAACATTAAATCCTTTTCTATGAATGAGAATTTTTTAATAAGCCAACCACATTCCTGCTATGACTGGCTACTTCTAATAGTTACATCACATGCTTTTAATTTCCCACCACTTGTGATTGAGAGTGTGCTTTCCTTTGGATCACTCCATTGTCTAACACCACAATTTATCTACTATGTGTTGATAAAGCTACAACAGCTACAACCTGCTCCCTCCACCTGGTTCTCTCTTTTTCACGCTCAACTCTTAATTTCATTGCTCTTCAGTTTGTCTAAGAATTTCCTGAGACCTCAGCCCCTAGAACTGCACAGTCATACAAGAGACTTCCAGGGAATATTGCTAAGCTTCTTGTCTTCAGTAACTCCCACATCTAACTTAATAAGTTAATAACAAAACAATGTTAAGGAAGTTTTAAATATGTAATTTACTGATTTACAGAAATCAACCCCCCAAATTAATACTGCCTGCAGAAAGTCTAATTCATGACTTGTTATTGCTTTGTGCTGACAACACTTACATTAAAAAAAAAAAAAAATTATTTTGTAACAGGAACATTAATACTTTATAGTAGCAGAGAATTTAGGAAGTTCTACCATGAAGAGAGAAAACACTAAAATCCAGAACGACATCATCATAGACAAGAAAGAGTCAGTCTCTTGTTTGTTTGTCTTGGCTCTTTTGTTTGTTATAACCATTGCAAAGCTTCCATTTGTAAACAAGAGAACAATAGCTCCATCACGCATAAGATCTTTTCATTTGCGTGAATGCTGCAGCAGCACATCCTGAGCATATAAACAATCACATCTTGTCCTGTACATGAACCCTCATTTATTTCAAGAAGCCTGCCTGATTCTTCCTTTTTTCCCCCTCGTCTCTCCACACTGGGCCGATCAAGTAAAATCTCAAAAATACCTTTCTGTTACCTCAGCAGTTCACAGGCCTTGTACTTCATATGAAGGCCTAACCCAAAGACAAGGTCTGCTTCACCACCTTACAGCCACAGCTTTAAGCAGCTTTGATGTAAATTTTCACTATTATGAGCAGTACTGGAAGGCTTACAGCTGTGGCTTTGATGTCTCTCTAAGAAGACTGTACACAAACCCATCTATCTTGCAGGTATTAGCAGCTCTAAGCTTCGCTTGTTCATGAAGTTCAATATCTGGTAGCCACCGTTCACATTTTTGTGTACACCATAGATTTCAAATACTAATGCACACTATAGAAGGTATTTCAACCCATAAAAAAAAAAAAAAATCTGTATTTTAGAAGAGTTCCACAAGTCAATAAGATAACAATCAACCCAAAACACAGAAGGCTTTTCTCACTGAAAATAAGAATCACCAATCAGAGAGTAATAAAACCCTACTGCAAAATTTTTATCTTCTCTTAAAAATATTCCTGTCCTGAGAACACACTTCCTTGGTTAGCAAGATTTATTAAATGGAATTACTTTGAGATATGAATTCAGATCATTTTGAAAGATATACTAGGCTAAATTATACTTATGTTGCCTTATTATTTGTAACAAAAATGTTAGATCAACTTTTTTTTAAGTTTTAAGGATAAAGAAAGAAACTATTTTTTAAATAATTGGCTTTAACAGGGATTACAGTACAAAAACTCTGGTGTAATTTTGAAAAAGCTTGAGAAGTAACTGTCTTGTATTGTCAGGGTGGTACTGGCAAATGGAAGAAGACTTTTCCTTTCAGAGATGTTTGCAAACTGAAAATACAGGTTTTTTTCTGTTTGGCCAGAACCAAAATGTCACAGGTGAAATGAAGTCCTGTGGATACTAAAGGCTCTTTACAAACAGGTCTTCTACCCCAACTACAGGGCACTTTTAGAGAACACCTCCTACGAAGAATGAATACACAGGAGAGTAAATATAAAGCACAAAATTTAGGGACAAATTCTGTGCCTATAAATTAAAGACCAAACTCCATTCTCTCTGCCATCTAACACAAAAAACATCTGTAAATGCAGAACTGCAAAATCAGAATTACAGCCAAGAAACAGTAATGGCTTTGTTTAACAGACCCCTGGAAGCTGCTCAGAAACCAAAACATGAACACATGAAACTGCTTAGCACAGAACAGACCCAGCAGAAAAACTGTGTGTTTACATTGGTCAGCCTTGATCTGCTAAAACCACATTGCTAATCTAAAAGTCTTTTAAAACAATGCAATTAAAACCCTGTATCTTGGCTATATTAATTTAGAGGGCTGATAAAATATTATAGACCCAACTTTATGCAACTTTGAGCACGTTTTTGCATAAATACATTAATATAGCCATAATCTGGCACAGATCTAGTCAATAATTACCACATCAGACAGAATGCTAAAAAGGCAGCACCAAAAATGTAACAAGAATAGTAAAAGTCACTTAAGAAAATTACATGGGCCTTGATGGCTTTGCAGCCCATAGTGCTTTTACTGTCTTTCCTTGCATTTGGACAAGTGTTATTGGCCTCTGTCCTTTGCATTCAAGGCCATTAAGGGTATTTGCTGGGGGTTTTTTTTGTTGTTAAAACTCTATCTAGGAGGACAGAGCAGATGAAGGCCTTTATAATTTTAGAGTCACAATTTAATTTGACTCTCAGCATCCTTAAGCATATATTGGGTGTTTCATCCTAGCCCTCCAGAGGAAGTTATGGAATCAGAGGGATTATTTATTTAATCACAATGACCAATACTAACAACGTTTAATTGTTCTGGGATAATGTCTCTCAGGTAATGAAAAAAATATTGGTCTTCAAATAATATTTGCTGAAATATAATTGAAGTTCGGAGATGTTTACTTTATCAAGATGTTTATATGGCACCATACTAACCATAACTGAGAGTCTAAAGACAAAACAGGCAAACTTTGTCTGTTCATATCAGCAGGACTACTGGCTAATCAAACATTTTTTTGGAAGGAGAAGCAATATTGTCATTATAATATTGTAGTTCAGTCAACTTTACACAAATACAAACAAGCATGGCTTGCTACAAAAGTATCTACACTAACAGTTACATGCTTATTTGTACATTTTTCTTCTCTGTCATACCTATTTCTTCTTGCTTTTGCATATCTAATACTTGCAACTTTATCTTTTTATCTGGAATTTATCGTGCTTTTTATCTGAGATATATTTATCTGGTGAAACACTTACTAAGATTTACAAAAACTGCCCATCTGTGCATTAATATTTCTTACTAGGCTTATAGAAGGAGATACAGGAATCTAGGACTGTCTCAAAACAGTTTTAAAATAATAGTGGTGGATTTATATTAAACCATACAAACAAGTGTTTATTCTGGGTACTAAAAAATCCAAAATGCATGATTTTATATAGTCAATACATTTCAATTTGATTGAATACTTGAAACAACAACCGAAAATATTGCTAAATTAATGAAACACAATCTTAAAGAGAACAAATTTTGCTATATCCTCAGTAGTGCCAACAAATCTACAGCAGTGGAATACAGCTGGGATACATACATATGATAAAACCAAAATTTTCAACTCAGATATTAGTGTACACATGTGTTCTACCCTGAGAATCTCCTCCAGCATTGCTGGTAAGCTGCACATGCTATCAAGAACCATGAAGTTACCTGTATTTTCTAAGGAGAAACAGTAAGAGAAATTATAAATATTATATCCAACAAAAACTTCATGAATCAAGTAAATATTTCAGATTCCAATAGAGCCATAGCCTGTGTTAGCTGGACCAGGATAGGAATAAGAATTGTGCCCTTCCGAAAAAAAAGAGAGCACAGGCTATTGCTTTTCTGCTTTCTTGAGCTGTCACACAAACACTTGCCATCCATGACTTGCACCTTCCAGGAACTGAGTCAGAGTTCATCCATCAGGTTCTCTGCCAAGTGTATGAAAACAACAGAAGATGCTTCAGAGTATTTTTAAGAGTTATTTTTCAGCTTACTGAAAGCTCTTGCCTCCCTTACCTGACCATGGAGAATTGGTGAGACTCTCTCAAGCCACTGCCATGAGTCAAACAGTTGTACTCATCACATTATAAGATTTCTTCATGAAGCCTCAGGCTGCCCAGCTCAGAAAGTTTGTTCTCCATGTTCTTTGGCCATTAAAAAGCAACAACCATTTAAAGCAGGATACAGAAGTTCAGTCATATGCTTCCCTATCTACCTTCCCCATATACTTTTATTATGCCATGAAGTACTGCAATTAGCCTGATGGTCTTTTTAAGGTAGCTTGTAATCTTAATTCAGTGCCTCTACAAAAAAATTATCACCAGAAAACAGCATGTATTCAGTTTACATTCAAGCTAAACACAAGAGGACCTCTCAAAAGCACACAACCATTTTCACTATTTTCCAATTCTCTTTTAATCCTAGTTCCTACGTATTAAATTCGTATAAGATTTTTCTATTTTTAGAGTTGTGGAGATGTTAGCAGCCTATTCACCAATATGATCTGATTAAAAATGAAGCTGCAATCAATATTCTGTTCCTAGCCTGCCTCCCTCTCCTTTGAACTTTCTAAATAGATTCTTCTTTTTTTTTTTAAGTTTCTATTCAGGCCACCTAAAAGGACAAGCTTGATCACAGGGTTGGCTTTGGTGTAAGATTTATAAACATATCACCATATTCAGTCATAGCAACAGCACAGAAAATAAAGGAACAAAGTGGAGCTCAGTGGGAAAGGAAGCAGACAAGAGTCCTGCTGTCCTTGGAGTCTGACCACAGTTACTGGCACTGCGCTGAGCCACGGCTCCACACCTGAGCAGGGAACTCTGCTTGGCTCCAGGATCCTGTAGTCAACAGCCCAATTATTTGACACAGGAGACCTCAGACTGTTGGGAAAATGGAAAAACAAAACAAAGCCCTAAACATAGCACTCATTTTAAAAGGTCAAGGCATTAGAAAATTGCTAAATATTTCTTCCCTTGATCTCTCAGAGTAATTTAACCTGCAGAAACCACTGTATCTAGTGGTTAGATAAGAGGATAGAGGTTTTATCAGGCAGATGAAGCTCTATATACACCACTAAGCCTTCAAAAGCCTGCCTTCTGTGAGATTAGCCAAGTAACACTAACTTAACTACAATCACCACACAGTGAGTTAATATTCTACATTGTATTACATGCTGAAAAAACATTTTCCGGATACTATTTCTAAATAAAGACTGACAAATACATTCACTTTCTGTAGTAAGCTACTTCACAAGCTTAAGAAACACACAAACCACACCACAGCTCTTTCTCAAGGCAATGGTGTTAACACCAGTTTAAGCAAGTCCCTCTCTTTCTTTCAGCTACTGCTCATCCATGAAGTCTGTCATGCCTTGACTTCAATTCCATTATTTCTAAGGAATACTTTTAGCTATTACCTCGCTGAAAATTCCACAGTATTGGTCCAGGTTTCACTATTACAGCCAAAGTCAAAAACTCAGGAGCCATGGGGACAGTGGTTATGTTAGATCTCACAGACTCCTGTCCCAGATCAGTGATTTGCACAGGACAAAAACCTTCCATGCAACAGAAGCAAAACATCAATACAAGGAACTCTACCACCATTCCTTCCCCCTCAAAAGAACAAATGAGAAGTCAATTATTTCATTGATCTGCTTTCCAAATTCAGATTTTAGAAATCTGTCTCTACATATGATCCTGGTACTAATCAGGCAACACTGGATCATTTTAACTTTATGGAGCAGACTGACATAGTTAATTATTCACTCCATTTGGTCTGTAGGCTTTTTACTTGCTTTTGGTTATCTTTCTCGTTCATTTACTGCTTTAACAAGGTTGTTATAAAAATTTCACAATAGTTACACAACAGTTATATAGCTGAAAGCCAAAGACACAGTAAAAATTGCTGAAAATGCTTGTTCGGTCTGTCTGCTAGCTGAAAGCCAAAGATCCACCAAAAATAAAAGAATCTATATATTCAAACATTTTCAGATTCACTCAACCACAGCTACTGGGACTGCTGTAGTGCAGCAAATCTATGTAACAACTCTTAAGCACATTTCAAGTAGCATAAACAGACTAGCAAAACCAAATACTTGTCATTACTTGGCTTTTCATTGGAAAGCTGTTAACTCTTCTTAGTGTGATGCTGGTGATGTTTGGTTTCTGGTACTGACTTCATAATACAGGTTGTTTTAAAGATTCAGGTAAGATGCTGTGCATGCATTCTTGTTAAGCATGCAGAGCTAGGTCCACGGGTTAGCACATGTGGTGTGGCACAAGAAAAATTATACCATTTTAACACTGCTTTTCAAGTTCTCTAGATGGCTTCTGGGTCACATGAGGTAACTGATAAAGTTCTTACAGTTTGTAAAATTTCACTGTATTATTTGATTACCTAGTGTATTAGGATTGAAACTTGTGTCAGAACTGATCGAAGGTTGTCTTACAGTTTTATTATTATCTGTATGGAAACTAAAGAACTCTTCCTGAAAATACCTTCTGGAAAGAGCTCCAGAAGGTATATAGTTTCACTACATGCAGCAACAACACCATAGGCACTATGCAAGTTTTAACCCCACCAGAGAAATTTTCTTACAGCTTAGAATGCTAAGACTCATTACAGATATTCTGCTATCAGACAAAATCTCATAAAGAAAAATCTAAATGATTCAGCAGATGTGCTAACAGGCTGACCATATAAGAGACTGCTACGTGGGACTATACATACAATCACTACCTACAGATATGGCAGCCTGCCAACATCTCTTACAGTGAGCAAGTCCAGCAGGGTCAAAATACCTTTAGAGTAAAATTATCAGAGTTGGGGTATTATGCCTTGATGATCACTTTCTGAAGAACTCTCCTTATTAAAAGTAGAAGTTAAAAGTTGAAACTGGAATTTCTAGATACTTGTCTCTGGTACAACCTGCCAGAATGGTTCTGAGAAAAACTCAACTAGTTGCAAGAGAAGCCCAGGTGACAAACTGTACCTCTAAGCTTGCATTGGAATAGCCACAGCAGGTATACTCAATGACCAGTTTGCATTGGAATTTGCCATTCCACCTCCCCCCAAAGCACACCGACACACTAGTAGGTAATACCAGCCTGAGAGAAGAGAACAAAAACTAATCATCACCTTGTTCTTTCAAAGCAATCATGAGTTCCAAGTATGAAATCACTATTTATTTACTTCCCTCTTGGTCAGTGGTGGCTCTTTAACTTGCTCAGCATGAGTTCGCAAGATAAGATTTTGTGCTCTCCCACCCACAGAAGATCAGGGGTCACAACTCCCTTCCTTGTTGACACTTTCAAGGACTCCTGTTAGGCCAAGAGTAAACACAGTGTATCTTTGACAACCACAGCCACTTCATCTGTGCTTACATTTAGATGCTGCAGCCACCTCGGGTGAAATTTCATCCTCAGCCTGATACCAAAGGCATCTGATGCCTTTGCACATAGTGGTTCTGCTACCTGCAAATCATAACCTAAGCTCTTATGTCTTCACTTTATCTTATCCATGGCATGGCTGGAATCCATGAAGGATGATGGTAGCCACTTTGGCAGATGAAAGCTGAACCAGCTGCTATTTTTCAGTGAGGCAGGAAGGCCTGGAGTTTTTCTACACATAGCTCAGAGAGAACACTTAAGGAGCAGTTCTGCTCCTTCCTGAAGGACACAACATACAAGGCTTTTGCTTCAAATCACAGCTTACTGGTTAAGCATGAGTTCATCAGTTCTGTTCACCCAAGTTTCTGCCTTATGGGAGGCTCATGTTTTTCCCCTTACCACATATCACACTTTCACATCTCTATATACTTCTTTGTGAACTCTTCTGTTCTCATTCTTCTCTGCCACCGCTTGCCTCTCGCTTTTTTAGCCACATACAGGTGGGTGCCTTCCCCTAATCCAAAACTTCTGCAACCTATGTACTCCAAAAATTTTACTGATGCAATTTAGATTTTTCTTCCCTGAGCCAAGGAGTTTTGAAGCTAGGATCTAGCCTTATAACATTTATCACGAGGCATATAATGTGTTACTAGTGGAACAACTTCCTGTAAATTTTATTGGTATCCCCTCACATTAGGAAAGTTGAAGAAAATCTCACTATCAAAGTACAATCCTTCTTGTAGGTCTTCCTCAGTCTCTCAAAAGATGCATTATCAACCATACAGATACTCTTTAGATTACATAACTTTACAAGGAAAGCAACAGCAGCTTTAATTCTAGGAGTCTAGCAGTAAGTTAGCAGCAGCAATATGATGCAGCTGCAGAAATAAGAACCAACCTAAATGCAGAACAAGCAGCTGTGTAAGTCATGTAACAAGCTCTGACACTCAGCCTTTCCCATCAGCCTGCCAGTACCTGGAAGAAACTTTTTCCTCCCTAGTTTCTGAAGCATGGACCTTCACTTCTCAGAAGTACAAAAAAGTATGAAAGGGATCATGTATAAAAACCAAAGCAAACAAAACCCAGACAAACCCAGGCCAACGTGGAAAGCTTAAGTGCTAAGTTATGATCAGCCATAATCTACTCATGAGCCTATCCAGGCTGCCACTTGCCTATCAAGCAAAAGTAACATCTGTTTTTAAACCTACCATTGCCCTGTACTGCAGATGCTACATGATGGGGAGATGCTGCACCATAAAATACACTTCACGATTTTTTTAGCTCATTTTTTTTTAAGCTTACAGCAATTGAAAGAATAAATTAAACATCTGTGTAATCTCTATAATGAAAAGAATTACCGGCTTCTTTTTTCTCTCTTTTCTGCCACTCAAATAACAAAGCTTGGAAAGATGGTAAGTAATACTTCAAAAGCAATTTTAGCTGATTGAAACAGAGCTGTGATTCTCAATAACCTACAAGAGAACTCATGTAGGTAGTCTGAAGACTTTGTACTAAGGCAAATGTCACTGTTTCAAAGGGAGATGCACTTAGCCAGTCATTTCCTGAATTCTTTTTCCTGTTATTTTACATGCTTTAAAACCTATTCCTGAAGAGTTTATTGCCTCATTCTCCAGGGATTTCTTCACAGTCACTTTAGAACAGTCCACTTAGGGGGCCACTAATACGACATTCTGTTGCCAGGGGAAATCAATCCAGATACAAAATGTATCATGACTTCGGTGCAGAAATCAATGGCGAATAAACACTCCATCAAAGATGAATCACGTTTCGTCGTGCAACAGGCATGGGGAAAGAAAGAACCTGTAGGCTTGCTTATCACTTAAGAGTGTTCACCAGAGAAGTAACAGTTGGTTCTAGGGTTTCTTTAGCTTCAGACACACTCAAACTCACAGCTTCAAGGAAGACACCTTAAGCACTAAACTGACAACTAAGACAATGACATTCCTCTGCCTCTTCTGAGGAACTCTGGCCACTGGACTCTAAGATTTCTAGAGAAGCTACAAGAGAGCACAGCAGTGAGGACATACCCCAGCAAGGGGAAAACTGTCACCATCACAGACATGTTTTGAAGAAATGTACTATCACTGAAAGAGGGGATGCTAGAGTGTTGATTTGTTTTATCAAGCTTGCTCTTGTTATTCTTCAACAGGTAACTTGTTGCCCTGAGCCCCTATAGCGCCTTGGGAAGAGCAGAGGCCTTGATCCGACTGGACACCTCACAAACATGGGCTCCCAAGAATCATGTCAAACAAGATGGTGAGGAATATGCAAGGTGTCCAACAGACCCCTTCTCATGCTACACTACTGCCATTAAATACGGTGAGTTTAATTTTTATCCTATTCCTGTAACACAATATTTTGGACCATTTTTTTTCGGTACAGTATTAATCAGCAGGGTTTGAGTCATGCATCTCTCCCATTAAAAAAGCAATTGTGCTGTAATGTTCCCCACCAACCATGACCCGAGTGGGACTTAACAACAACCACATCCACCACTACTTAATATTGACAGGAAGAATAACTTGAAAAAATGTACTGTATGCAGGCCAGAGTGCTTGAATGGACTGCAGGCAGAACCTGATTTCCATACACCATTCATACCTCTTCTTAGGCATTCATACCACAAGTAATGCAAAAGTCAACCTCAAAATAATGCTAGGCTGGCAATGGCTCACTGGCACATTTCCTGACTTAAGAATCACAAGATGTTGGTTACAACTTTAACTCTTATGCCTGAGCACTCCATGGTATTTTAAAACTCTCCCGGTTTTTGTTGTTGTTTTTGGTTGGTGGTTTTTTTGTTTGTTTTTTTTTCCAATTAAATATACTCATGAAAAAGACTTTCATCAACAAGTCAGAGCAAAGCAAGTACTTCCCAAAATAACTTACATCTTCTGGAATGTTTTCTTGGACAATCCAGCTCTGTGTGTTGGGTGTAAGAAGAGGGAATAGGAAAAGTCTGAAGCAAGTATTTCTCTGTCAACTTGAAGCTTCAGTTCTTGAGATTAGCTATCTTAACATGGATGCCTAAAGTTTGGGTAGCAAAAACATGCAATATCCAGCCTTGTACGCAAAGCCCAACTAGAAGTCACGTTTTATTTTCTTTAATGACAGTGTGCCAAGGGTAGATAAGGTGTTAAAACATTTAAAACTCGTCAAAATACGATCTGTTCCAAAAAAAGCAACATTTGTTAATTTTTTATGAAGGTCATGATTTTCTTGCTTCAGTGCTTGTGAAAGTGAAACATAAATGCCAAGCACAGGAATAAAGAATACTGAAACCCCCCAGAGCTCTGTCAAAACACCTAGACACAGAATTTCAGAAGCTGAAGACTGTTCTTCCACACTGTGAGACTGCTAAGCTGCGCAGAAAGGCATTTCAAATACTTGCCTAACATAATTGCTTTTTGTGTTCACAAGCACATAGTAACCCAGATTCTCAAAAAAATTATCAGGAACATCACTGCTAAGCACTAGAAGATGAAGAAACCATGCTAAAACAGAATTAAGTGTGCTAAAAAAAAAATTAAAAATCAAACCACTAGACAGAAATTAACATGTTCTTGGAGAGAGAATTCAGAATGAAGATTGACAAGAATATTCCATTTGTTCCCTGCCACATGAAGCATGTGCCAAACGTAGTTAACACGAATCTTCTGTGAATCTTTAACTCATGAAACATTAATGAAAAAACCTAAGATGGACAATTGTCTAAAACTAAGACCTAAGATTTCAGTAGTAACAAACACAAAAATGGTGACAAATAAGAGAAGGAATCAACCCCCTTTTAAAATTTCAATGACATACTCAATATATGTCAGCACAGTTTTAAGGCACTTGTTCTCAAAGGACAAAGCAATGCTGTGATAGGAAACAGGCACACCAAAATGCACTGGATCCAAGACCAAGCAATACCAAGCACCACACCAGATCAAAGTGCTCTGCTGTCAACATCATCTTCTACACTTGACATGTTTTGCCTTTCCAAAGGCACACCAATCTCAATTTGAAGTTGCATACCTTCCCTCCCAGTGCATTCTCTGACCACTTATTTCCTGCTAAGAGCGTTAGAGCTGGATGGGATGCTGTGTTCAAATTAAACTTGCCTTCTTGATGCTACTACAGAGCTCTCCCTGGCATTTTTCTTCCAACACTCCAATGTCACACACTGATGATGCTAGAGCACCTTCACCCAAGCATTTAGAGGTTACAGTACAGAGACCACAGATGAATAAAAATTTGTTTCCCGAGACAGAGAGATCAAGGATTCTCTTGCAGGGCTGGTTACATGCAAACTGATGGTCAACACAAAGGCAGCAGCATCAGACTGTGTTCAGAACCAGCAGACAGGCATCTGCTTCTAAGGTTTCTAAAGAATCCAGATAGAAAACCTCATATCTGAACACAGCCTGTGTATTATGCTTTTGTCTGCAGTTTTACAGCTTAAAAGCAAATACCACAGTAACTGCTTTAGACACCAGCAACCCAATTGTCTTGCAACTGACAGATGAATGAGAATTACAATGACAACTTGTGTGAATTTTTCAAAAAGCATCTCTGAATCACTGCTAGAAACCACATGTGCTCACAGTCTAGCCAATCCATATTTTAATAATAGATTGGATGTCCCTGCAACATTCATCTTCTGTTATGCTGTGTCTTAATACTTGAACAGGTGAGCACTATGGGCAAAAAAAGAAATCTACATTTTATCATAGCATTACTATTTTTTTAAGCAATGGGTTGGCTTAATTTACTCAGGCTACAAACTCCAGCAGCACTCTGCCAATCATACAATTTTTCCAATACATATGGATGGTATCAGGGCAGAGAGCTACAGGGAGTATATACTCCAGTCTAATACCATTAAGCAAAATTAAAGCTTGCCAACCTATCACTAAATGGACTGCATTGTTAGCTAAGCAGTTTAACATAGTAATTTCATTTGAAATGAAATACAAGTGTATATATATTCCAATGTGTGCAAAAACATAGGAGACCTGACAGTTCTCTACCACAAACAGAATTTTTCAAAGTGCTTCAAAATGCAAAATTATCCACTCTCTCTCAAACATGAGCCTTAGCTCAGCCTGAATAGCAGTGTGGAACAACTGCTGTATTCCTTTAGACATATTCAAATTGATAGTGACAGTCTGCTCTATAATCCCCCACAATCCAGAAGCACTAATTCAGCAAAACCAATGAAATGTAGTATCATGTGGACCTTAGACTCATTTCCTACAGCACCAACACCAGCAATGTATTTCCAGATCCTCTCACACCCCACACCTTAATACTCTCAGATTTTTGCAAGTCCTCAAAACACTATAAAATATTTTCTGCTTCCTCCTGTGTCTTTAATCGTCCTTTATAATGGTTCCAACTCCATTAGTGTCCCTTGTATAACCTTTCTGGTCTAGCAGGTGGGCAAGAGAGCATATTCTGTGGATAACCTTAAACTGTCAGCCTACTGAGTGACCAGGAGGCCAGGGAGTGGATAACAGGCAAATTGTGTCCAAACTTCACTCCCTACAAGAACAGCTAAGTACATGGTGAAGGTAAAAATTATTTTCACAGAATGACTGGGCTCATTACCTTTGAAGTCACTTGTCTACTGTCACATTTTTAAGACAGAATACATTCACTTTAACAGACCTTAATGATGCAAATGTTTTAAGGAAATGTAAAATAATTTCAAGGACATAAACAAAGGACTTAAAGGAAATTCCTGGCTCTTAACATTAAGGTTATATTCATAAACTTATCAGGCTTCCTTTCAAATGAAGTAATGTATTCTTCCTCCTACACAGGTTTCAAAAGTAATTTCAGAACATCATTATTCCCATGAATAAAAATTGTGTCTTGATTTACTATCTTTACTTACAGTTAGATCTTTCTCTTCTACTCCCAACTTGATTTAAACAATTTCTCCTTGTTATTAGTGCATTGGTGCAGGAAGACATACATTAAATGAAGCTTAATTTAATAGCAGGAAAATCCTCTCTTTCCTTAAAGGAAAATTATATCAGACACTTGGCAAGATTATTACTCATCTCTAACCCCATCTCAATTCTATTTCCCTATCCCCCGTGAAACCTCCACATACTGTTTATTATGTGACATCATGGCAAAACTGATGTGAGGCCACATTCATATTCTAAGCACAGGGAATTCAGCAGACATGGTGCTCCCCTTGGCTAAGATAACAGACCATATTAACTGGCAGGATTCAGCACTGGTTAAGTCAAAAGCTAAATTAATTTTGTTTTCTATTTACCTCCAGGTCTTTAATTAAGCCTTTCATTATTCACTCCTTGTAAAATTTGCTCAGACATCTATTTGCTTTAAAGCCTTCCATCTCACTGAGGTTATGCTAAGGCCTTTATTTATTTGGAGTATTTCTTTCTCTTCTACAAAGAGGTTCTGCACTTGCTATTCTTCTGAATGAGGGCAGGGGGCTGGGTTAGTCTTGCTAATTCTTTGCAGTTTTTTCTCCAGCAACAAAGACTGAAGATGAAGCCCATGTTTTATTTTCACCTTGATTGCGAGTACCTCTCCTTTCTATACATTCACTCCACTCTTAAGCACCCAGGACAAAGTTAACCATTTACATTCTGTGCACACGCCTAAGCAGGCCAATTTCATTCCTAGTTTATCTTCACCAGGGAATTCATAGTGGAATATACTGTTTCTAGTTCTAGTGGATTAAAAACCTAAATACTTTGGAAACAAGTACCCGAATCTCTCCACAACTTAAAAATACCAGAAGAAAGATGAAACCTAATGAGACAGAAGGGCTAAGAATGTGTTGGTCCAAAGTGAAATGGATGCAGAGGGAAAGAGAAAGGTTACTCCACGAGATCATGGGAAATCTGCATGCTTCAGAATCTAAAATATGATCCATCAGTTTTATAAAAGCTATGGATAGGATTTAGACCTGCAACTTGAGGAATCTTTAGCGCTGTGTAAAAGGTTTTTGGGTTTTCTGTAATGTTATGAAAATAAATGCTGATAAGAAAGCACAGGTTCTTTGTTACCAAATCTAAGTACTGTCAGCAGTACAGCCACCACAGGCAATTCAATTTATGAGACTGCTGGCTAAAATCATGGTGTCACACGCCAGACTAGGGCCACTTTAGCTGCTGAAATACTATGTTTTAAATAACAATGATGAATACATGTCACTATTGTAATTCTTACTGGCCGTTAAATCCCAAAAGAGGATATGTCCTAAGCCAACAACAATAAAATTCTCTTTTCTTGTGGTAGCTTGCAGATAAACAATGAATGATTAACAGCGACTTCCTAATCTTCATAGACCTCATCCCATTCTCTTAAGTTTTTCCTTTCATAATGAAGTTGATAAACTACAATTTCTATGCAAGTTTTCCAGAGATGGAAGACTGCAGGAACTGATATGAAATACAGCTCCCAGGGAAAAAAAATCATGTTCCTTATATTCCTCATGGTGTAATTTTACAATCACTTTTTTTCCACAAACATCAGAGACAAGTATCAGCCCAATTTTATCCTTCAGAATTTATCCTTCAGTTCTGTTTGTGAACATTTTTCTAAGTGGAAAAGAAAGATCAAATGCATAAAATTTCAAAAGTGTGTATTTCAAATACTTTGTACATGCACATATATGTATATGTGTACTTATGTACAAAATAAAACAAACCACACAATGGAATACAGTATAGCAATAAAATTATGACTATCTCCTTTTCTGTTGTACAAAACACAGACAACTCCAAACCTAAAATTTTTACTACTAAAAATACATACTTGGTGCACACTAAGCATTTTAAATTAATGTCTAGCAATTAGGAAATTCTATTTGGCACCTGGAAGAGCAGTATTTTGCATAATAAGAATGCAGAGTTCTGAGTCTATTTAGGGAAAAAAAAAATCTCAAGAGCACCGTGTTGTGTGAAGAATGCACCTCCCAGGAAAAGGGCTTCATACAGTAGAGAGAATCCACTTCTTTGGTGGGAACAGGGGAGTTGTGATTTGATATAATTCAGAATAAGGAGATTAAAAATTAAAGTGTATCTTTTCAGAAGTTCAAATATCAGAACAGTGTGATATTTTCACAATGCTAATTTGTTCACTTCTTGGGGAAAAAAAAAAGGTATATAGAAGTGATGCAGAATATATAACATATAATTATATACTTACCATTTCACATCATCCCTGAGCATCAACTTTAGTCATTCTCCCTTTTTAAAATGACAAAGGGCTGAATGAACAATGCAAAGCCTGTTCAGGCAGAAGAAAGCTGAGCACAGCATTAGCCCAAGGAATACTTCTGAGCGTTCAACGTTAAAAAAAAAATATAAAAATGCACATCTGCTGTGATAATGCTGAGGGTTTCTTGTGTTTGAAAATGAGCTGCTGAATTGAGGACACTCTGTACCTTTGTTATCATGAGTGTCTCTTAAATCTTATTGCTACTGGGAAGACAATGACAACAGATAGACCTGTCTGCCCCAGGAGGGAAAGACATTTCAGAGAATGACGCAACTTGATCACAGAAGCCTCAGGGCTCTCAGAACAGAATCTTCCCAGCGTGTTAATCACAGCACTGGCTGGTACCAGGCACTACCATTCTAAAATTAAAGCATTCCCCAAATTTAGCAAGGAGTACTTCTAACAGGAAATAAAGATATTGCTTCATATGTTGGCTAGTCAAATATATGGCAAGTTCACTGCCTCTTACATGCAATTTTCAAAAACTCAGCTCAAATATTTCCATGCCAATGCTAGCTCTGTAGCATTAAAGAACCCCAGTAAGATGATTCAGTATATTAAGACAGCAGACTGTTGAGAATAATCCTGGAATGAGAATTTCTTGCCATTTCCAATTTACTAAATCTACTTGAATGAAAAGTATGTGTTTATCAATACCTTAGCCTGTTGGTCACCAAGACAGCAACATCATAAGCAACATATTTGGCTCTACATAGAAACATACAGTGATAAATCTTAAACAAGTATTCAGACACAGCTATTATAACTTTGTCTCTCTAAACCATGAGGAGTTCACATCCCTAAAATTAGCAAGCTACGCTGGATGTAACCAGAGACAAAATCTTCTTCTTAAAAATAGAAATTAAAGGCTATTGCAATGTGCAAGGGATATTATGAATTTAGCTCAATGTGACATTTTAAAGCTATCTTACTAGGCAGCTTACATATTACTCGTAGCTCTCTATTTTCCTACAATCAGACATAAAAAAAAAAAAAAAAAAAGAAACACAAACCCATAACAGCATGAGGGCTGTTTTACACAGGAAGTTACTTTCTCCACTTTTACATACACAAATTCTAACCCAAGTCTACTGTTATGATTTCAGTTTCCCTATTGGTAACCTCAGTACCAGTTAATTCCATTAGCATCTGTAATAACTGTATGAAGCCAAACAGCACTTGTTTTCTTGCTGCTAGAGAAAGACAAAGTGAGGCAAAGTGGCAAGCTATGCATCTGCAGGAGAAGGGACCAGTCCTGCAGCTCCCTATATACCTTTAGTCACAAGCAAGCAGGCACAAATATTAACTACACAGTTACACTTGAGGAGTGATGAGCATCAAACTCAAATTTCCGTAACTCAGACATGGATTTGAGCCTGTAGATACAGGGTAGAAATTCCCTCTTTCCCCCAGCTCCCTCCCCTCCCTCATTCTCTTTGAAATGGCTGTACAAGAATAGAAAAAGCAATTACATACTGAAGATTATGGGGTACATTCTGAACAGAAGCCATTAGAGTTTTGGGAATTCAGACAGATCATGTTGAAGAAGCACTTACAGGGGGAATTAATGCATTCTTACTCTGAAGACTAGAATAGGGGAAATTAGAAGATCATCGTAAAGACTTGAAGTTTCAAAGGAATTAGGACACAGTATAATCTGTCTCTGGGAGGCCAGGGTTTATGTGAGTTAACTTAGGCATTTTCTCTAGAGGCACCCTCTAGTTTGGACCCCTGTCAGAGCCACCGAGTACAAATTCTATCATAGAATCATAGAATCATAGAATTGGCTGGGTTGGAAGGGACCTCAGAGATCATCAAGTCCAATCCTTGATCCACTACCGCTGCAGTTACCAGACCATGGCACTGAGTGCCACATCCAGTCTCTTTTTAAATATCTCCAGGGATGGAGAATCCACCACTTCCCTGGGCAGCCCATTCCAATGTCTGATCACCCTCTCAGTAAAGAAATTCTTTCTAATGTCCAACCTAAACCTCCCCCGGCACAACTTGAGACCGTGCCCTCTTGTCTTGCTGAGAGTTGCCTGGGAAAAAAGACCAACCCCCCCCTGGCTACACCCTCCTTTCAGGGAGTTGTAGAGAGTGATGAGGTCTCCCCTGAGCCTCCTCTTCTCCAGGCTGAACACCCCCAGCTCCCTCAACCTCTCCTCATAGGGTCTGTGCTCAAGTCCCTTCACCAGCCTGGTTGCCCTCCTTTGGACCTGCTCCAGGACCTTGATATCCTTCCTAAACTGAGGGGCCCAGAACTGGACACAGGACTCGAGGTGTGGCCTCACCAGGGCTGAGTACAGGGGCAGAATCACTTCCTTGGACCTGCTGGCCACGCTGTTCCTGATCCAGGCCAGGATGTCATTGGCCTTCTTGGCTACCTGGGCACACTGCTGGCTCATGTTCAGCTTCCTGTCAATCCAAACTCCAAGGTCCCTCTCTGTCTATACATGCTTTAAAACAACAGCAGCACTCCAAGACAGTCTTTCCACCTCAGACTTCACCTTTCTTGGCCCAGCCACTGGACGGGATCCCACTGTATGGGATCCTTTTTTAGCCACCTGCTTTAGAAAACGAATATAACAGCACCAATATATGCCAATGTCAGAGCATAAAGTAGTCTCATATAAACAACAGGAGTGATATTGAAAGCTCACCACAAATCCCGTCCTGCCAAGATGTGAAGACTCACTGCATATGTTCAAACATTATACAGCTTCACATCCTAATCTTAGAAAACTAGATCCCTGCTCCTTAGGGAGGATTCTTATAAATTGACAGTACCTGCTGAAAAGGTTAAGGTAGACTGAGATCTGACAGACACATGAGGAATAATAAGCTGTCTAAGATGCCCTGCCATTACATCTTTTGCTGTAAGTTAGACAAGGCCAAGGTCAACCCCTTAAAAAAATAGGAAAATGTACTGAAAAATTAGTTTACTCCAAATCCAAGGTAGTACTATACATAGAGAAATCAGTTCCATCACACTTTCCAATTCCACAATCTAAAAATTTCTACAAACATTTGTGCCTTGGGCGTTTTAACAATCAAGTTCTGAATTTCTGAATGTTCTGATACCTAACTTGCTAACAAAACATTACAAATCCACTATGTGCTCCCCCTTCTCTCACTAAAAACGTTTCTTTCTGACTACTTACTGACATGCTTTAAGTCCATAAATATCTGTTAGTCACGAAATTGTTACAAATGGCATCTGCAGAAGGCCTAATCCTTCACCACTGAAATTACCCACTGTTGCTGCTGATATAACTAAGAGCAGGACACAGCTGATGGGAATGCAGTAATGACAAAGTAAACTTAAGATTACTTTCCTGCTTTACAAATCACACACTGGTATTTTTTTACCTTTCTTCCTTCTCAAAAGAAAAAAAAAAAAAGCAGCATTTCCACAATTTAATTCTGTCTTAACACAGAAAAAAATAATGCATTTCTATACCGTACCCACAGAAGGAGCACTCTGTAATAACCATAATTGAGCCAAAACAGAGAGAGAAGAAGGGAAAGGATAGGTAACATCCTGTACTGCCAAAGTTCTGAGCTACCAGAGACCAATGGTTTCTATGCATAATGGCAAAACTGGCAGAAGACAGGCATTTAAAAGAAAAAGTTTTCCTAAAGCAGTACCTCTATGCAGAAGTGAAATGAAGATTGAGTAGTATTAAGACTATTAAGAACAGGAGGGAGAGCCAGAAAAGGCATTTGTTTGTCTGCCAGATGAAAGAAACTTAAGTCCCCCTCAAGAGTAAAGGTGATCTGGCACAGATGCCTAGCTACATACAATTAGTTCTAAAAGGCATGAAAAATGGTGAAACTTGCCTCTTTTCTGTAATGCCTGCAATGCCCAGTGCTATTTAGAATGGAAGCAGTCTCACCTAGCTACAGATGCTAACCTTTAGGTGGTTTAGTTTAAGGTTCTAAAAGCTTCTACCAAATCAACACAGATCTCAGATCACCTGCAAGAGCTGCAACCCTCAGCTACAAAGGGTGCCCTGCACAATTACTGTAAGAGCAGATGCCCAATTTCAAACAGTTACACAAGATTTACTACAGGTCTGCAGGAAGAAGCACCTATGGCAGAAAGGCTCAAAATCTGCTGATGTCAAACCAGAAACATGCATTCACTGCATATTTCTGGATCTGCACAGAAAGTCAGAGGGAGGAGCTTCTTTTAAGTCCATCCAGCTGGCAAATTATTCTGAAATATGTATCCTTCAAAGTATTTATCCCCACCCCTATGCACCCCGGGGAGAAATCCATCTCAGAGAGGTTAAAAGACTCTTGTTGCTACACAAGGGCTGAGAGCTGCCACCATAGCCTGAACCCATGACACTGGAGCCCCAGGTTAACATTTTCTATGTTTTGAAATGAGATCTAGAGCAGTGGTGGCACTCTTCAATGAACTTCAACCTTCTCTGACGTTACCTGCCACACCACATAATGGCACAGGGCACACAAACATTATTTTAGTTGACCCCCTGCAGTCCAGACAAAAAGAACTGAAACAAAGGCTTGGCTATTTGTTTCAGTGGTATGGTTTTTTTCTGTATATTTGTATATATTTAACACACTATACACCCACTTGTGTACTTCTTCAAAAGTAGTGCAATTTGCACATATGCTGGTGCAACTTGCATATTTACTGGTGAATGAGAAATCACACCTAAAGTATGTGTGAAAAGTGGTGACAGAAGACAAAGCATTTTGTGAAAGAACAATTTGTAAGCTACTGCAACCATAAAGCCCAGCTTCCCAAGCCTAGAAGAATATTACAGCTTCTGACATCAACAAATCACAAACAGAACACAAATCACTAAAACAAACACAAAACAACTTGACCCCAAGTTTTCACGAATGCCACTAGAATCCACTTCATGACTTTCAACTGAGCTGTATCAGTTCATGTCCTACTCATCCCCCTGACTGTTTACCTGCAATCCAAGGCTTTCCAGTTCCTCGGTAAAAAGAGAAAAAGAGTCCCTTGCAGTAAAAAAAAAAAATAAACAGCAAAACCAAACAAAACCCAAACCACACAGAAAACTGCAACATTTTTCCACCTTAGATTTATATCACAGCCTTCAGATAGAAAAGCAGGTTTCATAAATACCAGAAAGAGATTTGCTCTGTGCATGAGGGAGAGGACACCACAGGAAAGACACAGTGGAATGTGGAAAAAACACACTAGAAAGACTCAATGGAGTGACATGATAAGGGCACACCTCCTGTACCAGTAGCAGTAGGCATTTAGCTCTTACAGACAGCAGTGTTTCTCAGTGCTTCCTAAGACCACATCCATACAGCTTCTGGGAACTGAACATGCAAGTTCCAACATGGACAGCCCCAAAATTCCTTCATATACCTACCAGCAAACAGAGGAAAAACTCGATGATTGTCAAAGATCTTCTCATTTTCTTCCCTCTTCTCCTTTCCTTGAATCTTCCTCAGGTCTTGTTAAGAAATGCTTTCACTTTCCTTCATTCCCCAGCCTTCCCATGCCTCTGGTAGAAAGGTCTACTAAATCTCATCCACTTGCAAATGGCAGAAGAAGCATAATTCTTGTAAAAGACTACTGGCCCCCATCAGGGCCAGCAGCACCTGCTTATGATGATGCTGTATATCAGAAGGGCCTGAGCGTCACCCATTTTGTGAGTTCATAAATAAAAAATTCTACTGTAGAAATCCTCACAAAAAGCCAAGCAAAACAAAAATTAAGAGTACTGGAGACTCACTGTCAACTTTCTGGACACATTCTACACAACAGGAACCTGGCAGCTATTGAATCAGTCTGATGCTATTTACCACCTGGCTTTAAAAGAAACTCCTAAGAATAGGCCTTTAGCACTTAGGAGCAGGCTGTCATCCTTCCTTTTTCATCAAAACTGAAACTCGCTCAAAAAACCCTTATCTTGCTTCACAAAAGATTGGTTGCATGTGACAAAATATAACCAGATTTCTTCTTTTAATGTATGGGGGGAGGGGAAATGAACAAGGAGAGAATCCCTTGTCACCAAAACAAGTGAAGAAAGAAATCAGAAACCTGAGAATGTGAAGAGAGAATCTGCTGATGCAGCAACAAGTATCAGGCACAACCATAACACAGAATTGTGCTATTCCTGCCAAGACTTCTAGTAAAACAAAGATTCCTCACACAGTAGGAGCCACACCCCCCCGTATCATGTGCATGCATCAGTAACTGGAGTAATACCAAGTACTGAAGCATTTTATTTGCAAGTCATCTGTGTGGAGTCAAGAAGGGAAACAAATTACCCCTGACCTCCAGCATGAATTAAGCCTGATTGTAGCCAACACCAATTTTTCACACTTTCTTCAGTACATTGCAGATTCTTCAGAGTGGTTCAAATAAAACCGTGAGGAAAAAAAAGAAGCGGCAAGTCAGATATACAATTTAATAAGTGCAGTTAACCAGACCAAAGAGAATTAATCTGAAAACATTTAAAGACATTTGATATAGGATGCAACCTCTTCATAGCCCATTGAGTCAGAGCATTATTGGTAAACAGTAGAACTGAAGCAGGTATGAGAAGAAAGGGCTCCAGAAGTTGACATTTAACAAAGCTTTCCTTCGACAACATTCTTTCACAAAAAGTCAATTTCACAGGACCATTTTCTGCTTCTTAACATTTTACTGTATTAGTCACTCTCACACTAGCAATATTTTATTTCCGATTCGTTGCTTTGTTTTGTTTTTTTTTTAATGCGTGCTCCACCCCCAACATCAACAAACATCTTGTCCTTTCCTGGTTACTTTAATTTTTAGATTTGAACTCCTGTTACTTCTAGACCTACATGAGTAATTATAATTTACTATTTTATAAGAATAAAATAATTTTTAGTATACTGACATTGTTAAAATAGTATTTTAACACTGATAATTCAGTGATCTTACAGCACAAAAGTGTGGATTCAGAGGTTCCAGACCAGTACATACAAAACTTAACTGTAGACGAAATTATGTGCCTCAACTACAGCTTCTACAACATTTAGACACTTGTCCTAAAAAAACGTGAACAAGAGACATGAAAAGCAGGAGGGATTCCATTCTGGGCAGAGCATGAAAAAAAATCCCACCTCTATTCCTCTTTCTATTATCTGTCCCTGCTACCTTAGCTATTGCCCTGACCATGCCCAAAACTTTCTGAGAACTGCCCACACACCTCCCTGGCCTCTCAGTCCTGGAGTGAGGACACTTGGCACTGGCAGGGGTGCAGAATCTGTAAGCACTAGATGACCACAGTGGGGGTGAAGGAGCCTCATGCTAGGGTGCTGTTATAGCTGTGAGCAGCTTTGCCCGAGCTGGCAGGGTGAATGAAGGTGACAACCTGTGGTGCTGCAGAGTTGAGGCTGTGAATCAGTGCAGTCAGAAGTGTCCTTTGGCCCTCCCCGAGTTCCTCATGCCTGATCTAGGCAACTCTCACTCAACAAAACTTGTTTATTTAGTTTTTCTAACATTAAAATTCTCTCTGAGACTAGTACTGGGTTTGATCCTACTCTGTTCCAAAGCTTCCACCTTTCCTCACAGCTGTCTGCAGCTTTCAGCCAAAGCTGCTTCTCTATGGTAATCCAAAACACAGCCAATGACCACCAGACTCCAGCAAACAGCCACCTCCCATTTGATTTAAATTTGTCTGTTAGAAAGAGAGGGTAAAGCAGTGAATCTTAAGATGTTCTTAGTAGACTTACACGGTATAGAAACCTACTATGCTATAATGCCCTGAATTAGAAAAATGTGAAGAGTCAGCTCTAATAGGTCTGTCACTTTGATCTTAGGGCATCCCATACCTGTACAGACATGCCGGTATAAAGCACCATTTTTTCTGCATATTTCTATCAATTTGTATTTTGAACAACAAGCATTAGCTTAATTTTAATTTGTGTTACGTGTAGTGGAATAACTTGGAATAAAAGTTGGTACAAAACCAGAGAAACTTGTTACACCTACTTCCCGTAACAAGGCTTCTCTTCCTGTCGCTGAAGTTCTCATAGTGTAGCACTGAAAGCCCACTTAGAAATTCACTTAGATTTAAAAGCTAATAAACTACAGACCCGAAATTTCTGACTCCTTGCATTGCCTGTGAGCAGTGTTACTTGCTCTTTTGGTGGTGGTAGGCAAATATAAATTTTTTTCTTAAGAATGGAGGACTTCCACTCTGTCTTTAAAACACCAACTTCCTCCAGAATTCTTTAACTTAAAAAGCCTTGCTTTAAACACAGTATTATCAAGTGAATAGAAAAAAATATCTTATTTAATGCTTAAGAAGCCGACACTGTGGGATCTTCTAAATGCACACAAATAGCCTTTTTAAAAGCCATAGTCCTATTAGCTTTAATAAAATAAAAAAAAATAAATCACATGACAGAGATAATCGGCGTGTTGAATTGTTGGAATCCTTAAATATAAACAAACACACATAAACAGGCTCCTCTTTTGGTCACAACCTTTGCCAGGAAACTAAACAGGTTTCCATAGTTTTGTAGCCAAAGCCACTACAAGATGGCTTTGTTTACACAACAAAAACAAAGATGAAAACCCACCTACACCATCCTAGTTTAAACTCGATGAGACTATAATTCGAACTGGAAGTAGCATCTACCATCCTGTGAAAGAACACTTAATACATAGAGAATTTTCCATAAGGCCGTTCTAATTTATCTCAGTTTGGTTTCAGAGGCCACTGATGTCAATAAAAGTTTCCAGTGGATTCAGCACTAGCTGGATCACATTTTTCTTTTAACTCAATAGCAGAGTATTAATTCTTCACATTCCCAGGTAACTCTGTCATCCAGAACTACTGAAAATGTTTACAAAGGAATGTAACTGCTGCTAAAGTGTACACAAACAGGTAAACCAAAGGAAAAGTACCTATAATAGTAAAGGTTAACCAAGAAGTACTTAGAATGGATGCCAAATATTTTATATCAAAGGACCATTAAAGTACAGCATAGTCTCCACACCCAATATGAAGATGACTAAGAACATATTAGTAGCAGTAATTTCTATAACACCTGCCCTCTGGAATTCTATCCAGTTGCAACACCTGAACAGAATAATAATGAAACGGGCCAGCTCTAAATATCATTAAGCTTTTCTGGATTGTTTGGGAGGGAAAAAAAGTTTCCCGTTTCAGCTTTCTACAATAACATCACAGCTCACAATTTGTAAATATTCTTCATACCTCAGCCAGTAGAGACATCCCTCCACTTTCATCCTTGTCCCTAAATTAAAGCTCAGATTATTTACAATGATACCAAAAACTGCCATAGAGGAACTTTCATTTGCTAAGTGTCAGAAAAAGGTTAGCTGCACAGAGCTCCAAGCCGTCCCAGTTGCATACCAGGTCCCATATGTCAAGGCTTTAGAACAGCAGGTTTATTTTTGGCTTTGCATATTAATCCTATGCTCTGCTTTCACACTAAGGGAAAAACAGAAAACCTGCAATAATAAAAATATTTGCATCCCTCATTAGCAATAGTGCAAATGCTTTTCACCCAAGTTTCTCTCTCTGGATACATCAACGAAAAGCAAGAATTATATTCCACCATTCCAAAACACTACACAGAAACTCATCTCCAACACAGATCTCTCCCAAAACCACACTCACTGTGGGGGTGAAAATGAAAGCTGCACACTTGCTAATGGTGCCAAAACAATGAAAATTGGAAAAGAGTCAGAGGAAATCTTCCTACCTAAACAATGTTAAACATCAAATTTAGCCATAACTTTCGAGGTTCAGCCTTGATGCAGACTTGGTGCCAGGTGCTGCCTACTAAAAGCCTTACCTATGGAGATCTATGGCTGTTGGCATCTCCCTACCTCACCACTGCCAACCTGACAGAAGGACAGATTAAATGTCCTTCAAAAAAGAAAGCAAACCAGAAGGTTGCTGATTTTCTCCCAGTGACCATTTGATTAATATACCTAAGATTTAAAAAGGTGATTAACCAGAAACACAGCGAAGGAGACACCGTACAATCTTCGGAGAAACAAATTTTCCAAGTAGAGACCAAGAACTGTGAGGGATCTAAATATAGAACTTCCAAACCTAAAAACAAGCTTAAACCTTTAAAAGAACATGCATCCCACTTCTACTCACTGTTTAAAACTCTCTCCTCGGTTGAGAAGGGAGAAGGTGGATTGAGTGAAAATAAACTTTGATGGCTTATAACTGTACCAAGTAGATTCACCATGCAGGATCAGGGAAGCACAGAAATACTATACTAAAGCTGTACAGCAACAATTTCACCCTTTTTTTTTTCCATTTGCAATCAACAAATTACACCTAACATTGACCCTTAGCACAGTTTTAGTGACAAAATAATCAAAGCATGTTTGTTCATGTTTTACATGAACAAACCAGGCTTTTCTTCAGTTCCATCAGCTGATCTGGTGGGTTATTTTGGAGTTCACATAACAATTGTGGCTTCCCTCTCTTATATTCCCAATACTCCTGCCTCACACAGCCTACTCTTTGACAGGTTTCACACATTTCTAGATACACCGTGCATTTAAAACCAATGCCTGGAGATCTTAACAATATTCTGTCTCATCAAGTTATCTTCATCTCTTGTCAAAACATGAGGGAACTGTGGGAAAAGTGTGCATAAGTTCTTTGAGCACAGAATAGCTGAAGGTTTGGTTACAAGTCAGAAAAGCCCAGAACAAGCATTTCTCCTGCAGCACTCTTTGCATTTAAAGGAACACCAGGAGATTAAATCTCCCTTTCTCCTACAACTGTGGGTGGGGTGCCTTTTTGTTTTGGGTGGGGCTTTGCTTGGATGTTTTGAGTTTTTTTGTTTGGGTCCTTTTTAAAAAAATAAATAAATAAATACATTTTAAAACCTTCTAGGTCCCTCTATGTTATTCCTCCAAACATACTAAAGATTTTAAGCAATAAAGGGAATCTAAGGACCTCTAATCATGAAAGTGATTAAGAGCTTTTCAGACTTCCATATGAGGAGAGATTTAAAAGGCTGCCTTGCTTACAGGCAAGATGAATGGGAGGGATCATAAGACAGACATAGAAAATGAGATGAGACATTCCACAAAATATTCTTGCATCACTGGAAAGGCAAGTGTATTCTTTTTTCATATGAGCTTTTTTGCATATGTGTGATCACAAAATAATCAGTTTACCCTCAAAACACTGATTCTATTCCTAGTCTCACTAAGGCTGAAAGCACAAGATGGAAATTAAGTTTCTCTATTTGTTAATAAATAAAGGAAGAATTATTACCATTTCAGATATGTCTACCACTAATAAAAGAAAGTTCTGAATAGGCTCCAGTATGCAAGAAATCAGGACTTTGTGCATATCTCTAATGCATCTGGTACTTATTAAAAGCAGCTTGTATTACTGCATAGACTTCTGGTGGGATGCAGTAAAGGAACTCACATTTTAGCTGTACTGGAAAAGGATTTTTGTCCTACAAGGTCATACATACACATTTCTAATAGTGTGGAGGATTGTTGTCCTGTAAGGGGTAAGAGAGAAGAGTGAAGAACAATGCCCTTAGCAGCAAGAAAAAAATTGTGTACACGTTTCTTAAGTCTTCATCTCAGTCAGAGATGATAGTTTTAAAAGAGCTTGAAAGGCCGTCCTGAAACAACGCTCTAGAAGCAAAAGTCAACAGAATGAGGCATAAATTAGTTTAGCCAAGCCAGTCTGAGCATCAGGAATGTTACTATTGCAACTACATAGATCTCTGCATGGATTTACTGCCTAAGAAGCATGGTGTAGCCAGAACCTCAGCACCTCTAATCTCCCACAGTAGTCCCTGCAAAAGCAAGTCTCTGAAGAAACACTTCAGCTTTCCTGCAAGCTGCATTCCAGCAAGAACACTACTTGGTGCATTAACAACTAAATATGCAACCCCTGTTGCCAAATCTTGTCTTATTCCATGGCTTAGGCCATGAAATCTTTTGAAAGGTTTGCAATAGTTCTCAAAGCATTGCATGCCTAGTAGTGGATATGAAGCCCAGTGAAGGTGCAACAGATGTCATTAGCAGAGGTGAACCTGAAGCATTGTGCACAGCTCGATTGTCCACACTGATTCCACCTGTACTGCCCAAGCAAGCTGCTGTAACCCAGATTATAGGGACCAGGTATTGTTGACAAGGAGAGGCAGGAAAAGTCTCCTGGAAAAGTATCTCTCTTAAAGCTCAGGACAGATGATCTACCAGAATCAAGGAAACCACATCTATTCCCATCAAATAATACCAAAACTGTAAGGTTCTGATATTAATGCAGTAGGAGTAACAGTAGGTTTTTGCCACATATACTTTGTGCTGCCATGCAGAGCACAGGGAAGCTCTCTTGTGAGTTGTCCAAGGAAGAGAACAGGAATCCAGCCTCTCCCTCAAAATACTTGGCTTCCTTAGGCAGCAATTAGTCCCCCCATGTTAAGAATGACTCAGCTGTTCTTCATTAAAATATTTTCTCTCTTTCAAGCACTGGAAACTGCATAAAATGTGATATATTGCTCACTCGAGACTTGTCAGCAGAGCCCAGGACACCTCACACTTCAAATTGCCTCAGAGAAGAAGGTATTGAACAGACTTGTTGTCTTACACTGGAGAAGCTTTTGAGCTGCAGCAGAAATTTTAAAATCCTTTTCCCCATTTACAAACTCAGGATGCTATATTCACAGTAAATTGTTCTAGCACTTCAGCAAATCCAATTTGACAATGCCTTACAGCTGACATTCTGAATCTGTCTTCTTTCTTCTCTCCAGTGAAGGCTTCACTCTCTTGTAAGAAAAATCCTCAGATGGGCTTGAAAGACACAGGCAATAACCTATAGGGCTGGAGAAGCACTTCAAAGCTTGCCCACCTAAAAACTGGACCACTTGTAGCCTGTTATACAGACTACAAGATAAATCAACTACTTTGACATCTCTCTTTTTGCCAGGCTTTATTAAATGGATCTTAAGCTACTTCCTACACCGTTCCGATCCTGCTGACAAAATCAACTCCAAGACTTTCTTCACAGAAACAAGTCTCCTAGTTTGTTCATGTTCTCTGAGCACCCCCCTCATCAGCTCTTCAGTGATGTGTTGATGCTCTTATTTTTGTCCATGGGAAAGCAGCTTAATGCAGCCTAAATTGGGAATGGCAGCTTAAATTCCAGCTGCTCTGACGCTTTTTGGTCAGTCTCTAAGAGAAAAACAACATTCTGCTCTCTTGCTTCTTTCCTACATAATACCACCAGTTGTTGCTGCCATCCAGTGCCAATGCTGCTCTATTCCTCCCCCACCCTTAAAGCAGTAAGAGGAATGTTGAAGTTACCCAGGAAGTTTACCCAGGAAAAATTCCTATTTGTCTGGAATAAGCACACATGGCTTAAATGCAAGTTCCTACCATCCTTTGGAACTTACAACCTACAGCTACCACCTCTAGCAAATAAATTACAAGTTCTGTGCTGACACATCTTGTAAAGCTGAAACCCTGGGGCAATGAAATTACATACAACTCTACAAACTCGTTACAGAGTTATATTTCCAATTCTCATGATCGCAGGAAGGTAAGGAGAGGCTAATCCTGACCAAAAGAAACAAAAAAATCAGACAGAAGTCAAATGCTTTCATAAAATTATCTTAAGCATGTCCACACACAAGGACAATATAAAACATCGAACGTAGGCATGATACTTTATGCATTTAAGCAGATTAACTAAACTGTAGAGCAGAGACTTCAGATTTCATTTCTAAATTTACCAAAAATCATCCTTGAAGGTATGCAACTTTATTGCATGGCCACAGTAATATAGGCAGAACATTATTTTTCTTATAGGAAGAATTAACATAAACTAATCAATTAACTTTCAAAGAGAAAAGCAAAGAAAATACATACAATTTTTATCTGAGTTGTGACTAGCATGAGCACCCAGCTCAGGGTATGAAGAGCACTGTAGACTCTAGCAGTAAAGCTAAAGACAGGGTTACCAATTTTTAAAACATCTCACTCTGTAGCAGCAATCTGAAGCACTTCATCTCCTTTCCAGCACTTTTAATTAATGGGCTGGAGGGATAAAACATCACAAAGCCAAAACCCAAAAACTCCAAGAACCTTCCTGCAGTGCATGGGAAGAAGGAGCTTCCACCTGTTTAAGCTAAGCACTTCACTGAGAATTTTAAATCTGTGCATTCACTAGTGAGCCAATTGCTCTCAAAAGCAGGACACTTGCCACAAAGGCTGCTAAATATCCAAAAGGATCACAAGCACACAGCCTATACATGTTTATCATACATTACATGAAGAAAAAACATCAGAACAGTTAAGATAAATTTCACAGAATGCTTAGGTTGGATGAGACCTCCAAGATCATTCAGTCCAAAAGATAAACTTGCCAGTAGACTGTAAGAAAAACAATCCCATAAAGCCATATATCATGGATATGCAGTATACTCTTGATTTAACTGCACCACACACAGCTACACCTTTTCTCTCCATCTCCAGCCCTACCACAGCCCTCTTTGTAAGGAAAAGAAGGGGTAATCATCCTCCCCTGCTACCCATCACCTATTCCACAGCTTATTAAACAGACTTCGAGAAACAAGACCAAAACTAAGTATTCACCAGTGTGACCAAGACCCAGAATTACTTCGTGAAATCCCCCAGCGCTGCTGACTTTGGTGAGTGAGTTCTCTCTTACTCTCGCCTGCAACTAGTTTCTACTGCGGAGATTCCCTGAACATCGGCTTCTGTTATGTCAACACCCAGTTTCATTTAATTTTCCTACGCCAAAGAGCACTTCGAGCAGGAACATTAAAGCAACACCGATTTAAAAAAAAAAAAAAAAAAAAAAAAAAAAGCGAAAACCTTCTTTCTTTCGATCCACAACCGCAGGCACCTCTGAAGGGAAACACGACAGAGAGGCTGCCTCTTTCCCCCCCGGGCAGCCCCCACCACCCTCGGCTGCCCCGACAGCCTTTTCCCTGCCCCCTCACACGTTTTACCCGCGTCTTGCGGCGCCGGTGCCGCTCCGGGTCCGAATACGTCCTATCCACGGCTAACGCCGTGTCGCTGCCCGGCATGTTCCCCCGCTGCTACCGCTGCCGCCTCCTCCTCTTTTTGATCCCCAGAGGCAAAAGCCCGCGCTCAGGTCTGGGTCCCGGCAGCGGCACTGAGGAGCGAAGCTGCTGCCGCCGGAGTGCGGGAGGGCCGGGCACGCCCGGAGGGGCGTGCCCGGCCCTCCCGCACTCCGGCGGCAGCCGCTCCGATCTTCCCGAGCCGGCACACCCGGGTTAACCCCTCAGCTCTCCGGCTCCCGCCGCATGAGGAGGGAGGAGGAAGGTGCCGACTCGCCCGTTATGGCGCCCAACGGTCGGGTGGCGAGGAGAAGGGGTCATGGCTGTGGTGTTCTCACCCCCTCCCAAGCACCCCCGGCTTCGAAGAAGGGAGAACGCCTGAGGGGAGGAAGGGGTGGGGGCGGGCCATAAATCGGATTTTTTGGGGGGGTTTAATTTTGAAGGCTGGCGCTTCTGAGAGAGCTGGAGGGATCTGGGATGACCTCCTAGAGTTATGGACAGAGAGGTGACAGGGCCATGCCTCCCGCTGATGGCCACTGGTGCGCTTCAGGATTTTGGCTAACGCGCCAGCCCTTGGAGGGGGTTATCATCGAGTGGCCATTTCCACTTCTGGTAACAGCAATCTAGACCCTGTGGCTACAGCGAAACATCACAAAATATACCGAATCCTACAAGCCCAAAGGGAAAAGGAAGAAACCCGAAGTATTAAGTATGTTGTCAGTCTGGGGCAAACTCACTTCTGAGGGTTTGACTGTGGTAGCACAGAGCACCCTGGACACGGTTGAGTGCTGCTGCCGGAAAGCTTTTGATACCTAGAGATTTACACAACAAACATGTTACAAAAGTCCCCTCGAACCGACTGCAGTATCAGGGGCTGTGTTTTCCAAAGTGGTGAGCGGAACACGGTAAGAAATTCAGTCCCTGTTGCTGCACATGACACCTATGAAGTAAGTCCTTCAGTAGCCTGGCACAGGGGAGCTTCAAACCATACTTCTGAACCATACTTCTGAAAACACACTTTCCAGGGCATGCATATGCCAGTTCCTAAGACTTAAACACAGTTCCTGATTGATTTTTGTGTTCATCTTCAGGACACCTGTGCTGAGGAATGCATTTAAATCAGTAGTACTTAATACATTTTAAACTACTGAAAAAATGTAAGTAGAATACTACTTACTCATTAAATTGCACAGGAGATGTACTTTTTTCTTTCCTGGACTAAACAGAATAGCTGAGTTGCCAATTCTACCTTGCTAAACAAGGTAAATCTGGAGTTCCTTCAGACTGACTCCCTTGCACGACTTCACCTTTTAGGTACAGTTTTTATCGAGCTCATGTGTGAGTCACTCTGCTTTTCTTCTCCAGTTGGAGACAGCAACAGTCCCAAGGCGTGTGCATATATAAACATACATAAATCAACATAGCTAACTAGCCTAGGGGGAGCATGCAGCTTTTGAAAAATGTTTCCCTGCCAGTATTTACATTTTTATTGGAATCTAATGTTCTAAGATAACACTGCTATCGGAGGTTAGTTACCTGACACAAAGGCTTTTTTTTTTTTTTTTAATCCTGATTAAAAAATTAAAGTCTTGAGATTTCCAAAGTAAAAATAAATCCTAGACCTCACCTTCTTGGCAGGTGTTTCTTCTTCAACTCTAACGCCAGTTTTAACAAAGTTATCCCAAATTCATAGACCCATTAGGTAGTGAGTTGGCTTACTAAGGGACAGGTGATGACTTGCCATGCTTCCTATGCTTCCTTGCTGAACAGGATAGCTGAAGTTGGAAGGCTGCTGGGAAAAAGCTTTAAAATGGGAACTGGATTTCTTCAGCTCAGACATTAAAGTTAATTCAATACTCAAAATGTGCCAGAGGGTAGGGAACTCTGGAGGTAAAGGTCAGTAAGAAATCAAATAGGCAAATATTGTGGGTTTGGGGTTTTCTCTGAAGTAATAATTGCACATTTCCAAAGGGGACTGTGCAGGTTCCAGCACACAGGATGAAACACCCTTATTTCCCCAGAAACCTTCAGGAGGTTTTTTAAGCCTTGCCAGATGTAGTTGATCAAAGCATAGAGAGGTTAAGCAGTTGGAAATGGGACACATAAAAGGCTTGAACTGCTTGGTTCTTTAGTAATATAAGGCTTATTCTAAATCATTCTTTATTCAAAAGTTTTAGAGTTTTATTTAAGTAATATGAGCATACTAGCCAAAAAATAATAAAATTTCCCTTCAAGATACAAAGAGGCAGGGATGTTCAATATGTATTTAGAGGTATATCATATGTGGTTAGGCTCAGTAGTCTTACCATACATACTAATATACTTATGAAGAAAGAACTCTCCTAATGTAAAAGAGAGGATAACGTGGTTTGTCTCTCATAAGACTTTGGTGTTGCATTAGTCACACCTTCCAATCAAGCCTATGGATCCTCTTGCTTGGGCACTGCCCTCAGTGGTGCCTGTTAATGCCATAGAATCATAGAATCATAAAATTGGCTGGGTTGGAAGGGACCTCAGAGATCATCAAGTCCAACCTTTGATCCACTACCGCTGCAGTTACCAGACCATGGCACTGGGTGCCACATCCAGTCTCTTTTTAAATAAGAGATGGATTCTCCACGGATGGAGAATCCATTACTTCCCGGGGCAGCCCATTCCAATGTCTGATCACCCTCTCAGTAAAGAAATTCTTTCTAATCTCCAACCTAAACCTCCCCTGGCACAACTTAAAACTGTGCCCTCTTGTCTTGCTGAGAGTTGCCTGGGTAAAGAGACCAACCCCCCCCCTGGCTACAATCTCCTTACAGGGAGTTGTAGAGAGTGATGAGGTCTCCCCTGAGCCTCCTCTTCTCCAGGCTGAACACCCCCAGCTCCCTCAGCCTCTCCTCATAGGATCTGTGCTCGAGTCCCTTCACCAGCCTGGTTGCCCTCCTTTGGACCTGCTCCAGCACCTCAATCTCCTTCCTAAACTGAGGGGCCCAGAACTGGACACAGGACTCAAGGTGTGGCCTCACCAGCACTGAGTACAGGGGCAGAATCACTTCCTTGGGCCTGCTGGCCACGCTGTTCCTGATCCAGGCCAGGATGCCATTGGCCTTCTTGGCTACCTGGGCACACTGCTGGCTCATGTTCAGCTTCCTGTCAATCCAGACTCCCAGGTCCCTCTCTGTCTGGCTGCTCTCCAACCACTCTGTCCCCAGCCTGGAGCTCCCCATGGGGTTGTTGTGGCCAAAGTGCAGGACCTGGCACTTGGCCTTGTTGAACCTCAGCAACAACAGGTCCCATGCACTGCACCAGCAGTAAATGCCCTGGTAGTGGGCAGTTCCTGGAGGAGCTGTGACCATGGAGCAGCAAGCTGGGCAACCAGGAGCAATGCTGCACAGAGCCAGCAAGCTACAGTGGAGCAGAAAGAGCTGCCTGAGTAGAGTCACCTGTCCCACAGGTCAGGAGAGCCCTTTCACACAACGTGATTAGGAGCTGTTACCATCTTGGCAGTCTTGTGCTGTACTTGGAGAAGGTCTCGATAAATGGTCCTTTTCATAAGCTGGAGTCAGATCACCGTCTTCAGCATGTAAGGTCAGTGTATATCAAGCTGTGGTGCCATGCAACTCTTGCCCAGCCAAAGAGTGCTTTTTTTCCCCATTATCTTTTCCCCTCACATTTGTGCTGCTAGGTAGTCCCTGGCCTGTAGCAGGAGCAAAAAAACTACAATCCTGTGGCATGTTTGCAGAATGCATTCAATTTTGCTTGTCTCAGCAAAGACAACTCCCTCTTCTCTCACACACACAGCTGGTTTGCACAGCTCTCCTTCCTCACTCCAAAACAGAGGCATGACTCCCTGAACGCAGCAGAATACTGCACAGCACAGTACATCTGACAGGCTCACCAAGTACTTTTCTCACTGTTATTTTCTAAAGCCCACAGAGTTTGCATAAATGCTCTTCCCACACACTGCACCTCCTCCTAACTGAACTTTTAACACTCTAAAGCAAATCCTTCCAGACGCTGGTGAGAGCATGAGGCTGCTGGACTCATAGTGACATAGATAGAAGTGTTAGCTGATAAATGAATTCTCTCACCCTTTGTTCTTCTTGTGAAGCATTTTTAAAATTAATTTCTATAGTCTGAATTAATGATAAGAGCCTTAAATCATCCCAGCAATCCATTCTGTCAATTTTAAAGTTCAAAAACCTCAAAACCCCTCACTGACTGCCCTGCTGTCCTTAGACGCAAAGAGTAAATTTATCTTTTTCCAGTGTTTTCCCTCAGTTCAGCATGCTTGCATGACAGACAATGTTAAACTCTTGATATTTACATTATTTTGCCTACCCTTTTAAAGTAACCTTTTAAAAAATAATGCTAATTAGGAATGGAAAGTCTGGTGAGACTTAAATGTTCACACAAAGGTGAACGCACCACTATATTTGGCATGCAAAGGGATACACATCAATCACGGGTCTGCCTACATTGCCCCATTTTAGGAAAATCAAATTTCTTGGAGGATCAGACAAAGCACTGCCCAAAGAAGGCCTCTCAGGTGGAGGCTGAGCTTCCTACCCATGACTCCTGTCTCATTCATCCCTGTGAAAGCTGCACCTTTGCCATCCATTTCCTGCACAGCAGACACAGCAGTCCCACCTGTGAGCCAGGAATTATCGATGTCATGGAGGGAGAAGGAGGGGCATTACTTTGCAAAATCCAACTCCCACACCATGTAATCCCATAGATGGGGTCATACATACACAATGGAAAGTATCACAAGAAAGAAAACCTTTAGGGAGATGGAAGGCGTGGAAATCCTGTCACTGGGAGGCTGGCTAGAGGTCTGCCGCCTTTCCAGTTTTATTGTAAGTCTGGACCTTGGAAATTTACTTTACTTCTTTACTTCTTTCACTACCACGTTTGTAAAAGCAGCAGCACAGCACATCTTTCTTCTGAGGGGAACCTTGATCTCTCTGGAATTAAAAATATTGTGACTAAGAATTGTGTTCTGATGTTTGTTCGGAGAAATTAAACACGTTGTCAAGAGTATACTGGCAAACGTACAATCAGGAAAAAGGTGAAGGTCCTTTTTTTTCCACAGTGGTAACATCTGTACTCTAAACAGGATGCTGAGGATTCTTACGGGAGACTTTTTAACATGCCTTCCAAATCTTTTCTGAAAGCTTGTAGCGACCAGCCTCGGGGGAAATGCTCTGCCTGATGACAGAGCACCAGTGCCATTTCTGACGACAAATGGGGCAGCGCTGAGTGACGTTGGTCTTGCAGTTACCCGTGAGCACTCTGTCACAACTCTCAATTTATCTACCAAAGCATGAACCTTTCACACCCACAGGAAAGGAGATACTCGGCTTGTCTGTTCCCAGCACTAACTACCAAGGGATCACACTGAGACTTACAGATTGCATTGTCAAGCTCTGACGTTCGTTCAGAAGATGTTGATAAATATTCAGATGTCAAACTAACAGTTTAAATTGACTCCTTCTCTCCTCCCCTGTTCTCTCCCCATTAGGAAGTATTTTATGTGCATACAGGATGTAGCAGCCATGGACATACTGTGAGTACCCATTTTCTGCACAGGAAAAAACTTCAGAACTAGGACTGTCATTGCATATTAGTGAGATGCATTGATAGGGAGTGAAGTATAGAGAAGCAAGTGAAAAATTCCAGGTGAGGGTAGTAGATCTCCCTCTTCTTTCTCTCTGCTGCCTACTATCATGCGTCTGATAGTTGTTTGATAAGAAGCAATTTCAAGCCCTTTTCTTGTTCTTGTACTGCCTAGGAAATTTCTGCTAAGTAATTCCTCATTGCTGCTACCAAGTGACAGCAGAGGTGCAAAGAGTACCTACAGGATGGTGGCAGTGTTTTGAATTTCAAATGCTGTGAATAAGAGTCACCTTTTTAGCAGACTTCAATAACAGCTACTCTGTAATACCCAAGAACCAGCCCGTAAGCCCAGCTATTTACATTAGAGATGACCCATGTGGCAGAAGCAAGTATAAAATTCTCTCTCGGGCAATGTGAATGGGTTTTGCTCATCAGTTTGCAAATTTTCTTGTGCCTTACAGTATGTAATTTGGGGCCCTTCTGGGAATAAGTGCATCCAGCCTGCCTGTCCCAAATCAGCTACTTTGATATTACCATGAGGTATGCAGGACCAACAGCTGCAGCCTGTTGGCACACAAAGGTGTGCCTCATTCCAAAACACAAACATGGACTTGCAGCCAAACTGTTCAGATTGCAGCCCCAGAAGACAGCCTGAATCTCCTATTACTGCATATCCCACTGGTTACATCAGTGAGATCTTTTATCCCAAATTAAACCAAACAAGCCAAACCTCAAACTAGACATAGCCCACAAGCATTACTCTTGGCATCTGCTGCCTCTACCCACTGCTCAGAGAAGCCCACACAGCCCCCATGAAGTGGCACGTAGCTGACATCTGAGCTCCTAAACACTCTGTAAGTGAATACACCACAGCTTTCGCCCTACTGCTTTATGTCTGTAGCTTCACAGACATCCCAGCTCAGCTTGTGGCTGATGGCTGCACACAGAGATTGTGGATTGTGCTGGATAGGAACCTGTTGATTTTATTTGTCTATGAAGAGCATTGCATGGCCATGGGTCTGCATAAGTTATGTCATGCTAAATGTGTGACATCAATTATTTCCATATCAAGAGACAATGTCAAATGCAGGATTAGGCCTGTCAATCAAAAAACACAGATGGGTTATGAGAGGACAGAAAAAATTAATGATTATGCAAAAGTAAGCCTACACCTCTTCCTGGTGAGCACTGTTCACAGCTTAGCCCTTTGGGTTTCACTACACTGACAGTCTACAGAGATGCAAGTTACACCTACAACTCATCTAACTGTAGGTCTGCTAAACCTAATTCAATGCAGTATGAGAAATCTCCTTTAAAACCACAAGAACAGGGAAGTGTGTTAAGCTGCTCATCTGTTTAGTTAACTGGGTATTCATAAAAACCATTAGATAAATACAGTTAAGAGGCCATTTAAGACAAGGGCAATAAAACCAGAAAGCTCCTTCCAGGTCTCAATCTGCCAGACCTAAATATATGACATTCAGCTCTGATTTGAGTCACAGGGATTTGAAAGATTAACATCAACTAAGCAGAAAAGACTAATGCCACTATGTTTAATCACCATAATTTTTCCAAGTGCCTGACTTTTCTCAACAAATATTTTAAAGGCGGCAAATTACAAACAAAAAATACAGCATAGCAGAGATATTTGCATTAGGCTAAGTAAATCTGTACCTCCATCATTTGTAAGTATCAAGTAACACATTCCCTTTACTCACTTAAATATAGTAATTTATCAAGGAGCAGGTTCTGGGGTTATTACTATGTATTACTATATAGTTCTACAGCACAGTTTTCACAGAATAAAATATTTGTTGCTTGGTTGCATTGATAACAGGTGTTAAGTTCATTTTACTTTCATTTAATAATTATTTTATGGATAAAATCCAGGTTCATTGATTAAAGTTTGGCCAACTGCTTCAATATGCAAGGCCTTTATCACATATTTCTGCATATTCCCTAGCAAACTCACTCACTACCGATGTCTCAAAGATAGGTGCAGAGCTTCATAATTTCCTGTACGTAAGTGAGCATTTTTAACAATAGCAAACAGCAGCATTTGTATGCATACGTTCCTGGACCAGAACTACACAATTATTACTGTTTGAATCATTATTTAGATTGGAATTTAGATTTAGTGAGTTTAGACATGTGACTAGTTGACCATGGAAGCAAGGTATAAGATGTAGCATGATTTCATCCTTTGGGGCCTTTTAAAATCATAAAGTCATTCACTATTATTCATTAAGAAATTCTGAGGGCAATTCTTGAAAGATTGACATCTTCTGCTGTTTTCTTATACAACCAGTGAGATGTATGAGATATAGATTGTAATTTTCTTATCCTGGGGACCTGAGTTTCATTAGGAATCTATAAAAAGCAGCTTATTTAACAATGTTTTTGGAAACTGTAGCAACACAAGTTAAGAGTCCTAGCATTTGAGGGGTGTTTCCCCCTGAAATTCCATTAATGGAAAATGTTACAGCATGAGATCACTGGCACATGGAACAGTAGAGATACAACATTTGGCAATAAAAATTCCTATTCTACCAGACAGGGCTATAATTTTCTGGAACAAAATTAATAAGTTGTTGTCCCAGTATAACTGTAACCAAGCTTTTCCTATTAAAGGTGTATCCATGAAGGGTGGGCTTTCTTTTTCTTTAAAGATACAGCTATGCTGAAAAAGCATTTATATGTAAGGCAATCCTAAGGCAACTGAGGCATAGAAAACCTCAGTCATCCATTGAGATGCCTGATGGCACACACAGAAGACACCCTGCAGCAGCCAGACAGCTCTGTAAGTGGAAGAAACTGCAACCCCTCTGCCCTACCAGCACCCACTCTGTACACAGCTTCAGCCCTACCCATCACCAGCAAGCCTCAAGTGTCACAGGAACATGAAGCTGTCCTTCTTCTTGCCTATAAACCCCAATTTTGGTAGCAAGGTTTGGGTTGGTTTGATCTGGTCTTTGCTTGAGCTCCCCACTTACTTTGTAGGAACCTCAGGCCAACAGTTTTACAGATGTCAGATTACTCAAGCCCAGTAAAAAGGCATGACATTATCAGTAAGAATTTCACAGGCACACACTTACAAATCAAAACAAAAGAAAAAAAGTAATAATTACAGGCTTACTAGTGAAACTCTTCTGTCACAATGTTCTTACATTTATTTGTGTTGATGTGTGTTTCACACACACGCACAGCCCTGTGGACAAATTTATTTAAAGTATTACAAAGGGAGAAACTGAATGTTCCAGCTTTCCTGTTCTTCTAATAATGATTAATTATTACATGTAGGTTTCAAAAGACTCGTGAGTGTAGGCATTGGAGCAATATATAAATTCTAATAGCATCAGAAAAACTCTAATAGCAACATTATCATAAGTAACTAAAGTTCCAATGAGCAGCCATATAAAATTTACAACAAAGTAACAAAGCTGTGGAGTGTATTACACAAATCAAGACAAACCCTTCAGGAACAAGTAGTATCAGAAAGACACAGGAGGTGAAAGGAAAATGCCTATCTTGTAATTCACTCTGCTGCTCACTCATTCCATTTTCACCATCATGAACACACACAGGTCTGATAAATTATGAAACAACAGAGCACATTCTTCATTTACACTCACCAATCCCATGCATTTCTTTCAATGAAAGGCTGTCTTTTTTCTAAATGATCCATTTTCTCATGTTTTCTATCTCTTAAAATTACATACCACAAACCCATCACTGTTTGAAAACTTAACAGGAAAAAACCTCTTCAGAGAGTTTTTGTTTTCATTGCACTTCATTTTCATTTCTGTCACAAGTTTTCAGGAAGATCACAATATAGAACTTACCGTTTTCCAGAAGTTCTGGTTTGTGCCGCTGGCACTAGGCATGGTTTGAGGATCTGCTTAAGCTGAAAGGCAGAGTCCTCCCTCCTTGGCTGGTCAGCATGGCAGCACTGGGCACACACCTGGAGCTCTGCTGTCACTGCACAGGCAAGAACAGCCCAATGAGCACTCCCTATATATGTCCCTGGGGTGTAGATAAGGAATGATCCCAGATACAGGTGGGGCTTCCTGATAGCACTGCCACCGGCTGACATCAGCCACTTTAAGGGCCATAAACAGAAATGGTCTCCTGATACCAGCCTGGTGGGAGCAATTTGTGTGAGCTGCCCACAGGCAGTAAAGCAGGCAGAGGGTTATTTATGCTACAGACTTAAAATGCAAGAAGTGACTGCTTGGATGCCACTGCTTCAGAGTTATATGAAGAATTATTGCCTGCAATGCAACACAGGATGATGCCACCATCAAGGCAGAGAGGCCTACCTTTAAAGTCAGTGTTTGTTCTACTATCCTACCCTGGAGGCTGGGTTTTAATTCACATGCAACAATGGTGAGATGGCCAGAGAGCTGATCCAGGTCAAAACTATCTTCATCAAAACAGATTATTAGATTGCAAAAGTACAGAGGTATTATACCTATAAAGGTCCCTGGTGTGACTGGCTGCAGAGCTCCTCCTGACATGGTGTTGCCTCAGGAAAGTGGGCAGAGAATCGTGTCTCAGGACAGAAGTACAACCTAGCTCAAGTCAGAAGTAAGAACTAAAGATCATGCAATCACGTTCTTAGTTGTCATGGGCTTGTGTCATAACATGCTTGGTACATTCGTATCCAAAGACTGTTAAAATCAATATACTATGGACCTTTATAAAGGTTAAATATCCTTGTAAAGACATGGACTGAAGATACATCAAATGTTAATCTATCTAACATATATGGAAATCTGTAAAAGCATGGGCACACCAAAATGAGCCTTTAAACCTTTAAAATTAACCATTTTCTCATTCTCTAACAGAATTTCAATAATAGTATGAATCACTCTGGCCTTGGAAAAATAATAAACAGCTTCATCCAAGCAAAAACCTAGTGGGAAGCTTAAAAGTGTTCTGGTGAAACTGAGATCAGCAATTACATGAGTATCATAATACCAGCTGCTGAAATTATGATGAGGGAAAGCTGAAAACTAACAGGACTGCCTAAAGGACCAAGAATAATGCAAATGTGGCATTAGAACATCTGTGGCGATAAAGCATCTGGGGTATCTAAACTATCATCTGGTTTGATTGAAAAGGGAAAAAAAAATCTCTCTATATAAATAAAATGAGTGACCCAGCAGAAATGCTATGCTCTTGTCTTCTCTAAGAATGTGTTATCTTCCAGGGGATGTCTGATTAAATCTGTACTGCTACTGATAATGAAATATATTCCTTGCTATTAATAATGAAATTTCCTTTAGCTTTCTAGACTTTGGTCATTCCCCAAAACTATAATACATTTCTTCTTTGAAGGCACCCAAAAGTAAGAAATAAGGATGCATATGTACACAACTCAGCTTCATTGATGCAGAAAAAAAATAGATAATCTCGACTAAATCAGCAGGAAGTTCTTGCATTCCTCTGTAGTGAATGGAGACAGGCAGCAGAGTAGACATTTAAAAGTTAATCAGTGTCCCTAAGCATTTATATAGCTTCAAGTGAATCATCTTCTTAAGAAGAAAAACAAATGTTTAGTAACCATTGTCAACAAGACAATTTCAACCCACCTATCCAAATCATGTAGTGATTTGAAAACAGACAACAGAATTGATTTTAAAACATTAACAGACACCAAATCAGGTTTTCCCCTTACAAGATGTGGGGTTTTTTTAGTTTACAGATACCTTTTTCTTTCCTCTTTGCATGCCCAGAGATGAACTCCCTACAACTTGTTTGCACTGGAACAGACCTCTTTTTCACTTCATTTCCCCACAACTTCTTCACACAGCTTTCCTGTTTCCTTTTGTAACTTTCAGATGTACACAAATACCAATGTGCACTGGTAAACAAATGGTACCTGAGCTTTTCCCCTTCCCTACTTTTCCAATATTCCTCTGTAGCTGTGAATGAAATTTACAGCAAACAAGTCCTTACTGTTTTCAATGTCTTTACACTGTCCTGTAACCACAGAAGTAAGAAAAAGACAAAAGCCTGGCCAGAAATCTTGAAGGTTAAAATACATTGCTCATGCAATCTTCTCTTTGTTCATCAAGCATGCTACAGACATGCATATGTATAAAAACACATCATTAATTTATGCCTCCCCAGTGCTTACAGCATCTTATGGCCAGAGCAAAGAGTTTTCATGTGACACTGCCTGGTGTGTGGGGGGAACACCCACACTTCCTCAGACTTCATTCTGCCAAAAAAGTGTGAGCAGTTAACAACTGGGCATTGGGTTGGATGGAGAGCTAATAATAAAATAGGGTAGTGGGAAGAAAGTTAACAGGGGTGGGTTGGTTTGTTTTCTGAGAAGGGATGGACCAGTCTTGAAGAGAGCATTTTTGTCCCAAGAAGAAAAGCAATAAGTGGACCTCTTTACATGTTATGGGTTGACTGGAAAGGTTGCTTAGCTGTTTTGTTAGTATTTAACTATTCCAACAGGCTTTTTAAATGTCCTTAATTGGGACAATCCTTTTAACTTCTATGAGCATTACCAATTTTAAACAGTTAAGGACCCTCCCAAATCTTTTCTGTTATTACCAGTGAGTTTTAGTTCTGTAAATTGTGGCCAGCCACTAAAGCATGGGGGAAAAAAAAAATCAGTCCTGTAATTGGAGCAAGCAAGTTCTTCTCATGTTCTGTAGAGCCATTCATATTGGATGCAGCATCAGTGTCTGTATTTAGTACAGTCCTGCTGGAGGTGTGCAATGAAGTCTTGCTTTCAGCCACTAATAAATCTGAAATTCTGTGGCACACAGATACCTTTGAATGTTGGATAGGGAGCCCTTACTCACACTTGTCTGTGTCTAGCTATTATTTATATACACAGATATGTACAATTATTCATAGCTATATAAAGAATATGCAATAGCATCATTTCTTGAATTATAAGTATGAGAAGATGGATGAGGATGAAAAGTTGCAACTTTAATACCAAGGAGATATAGTGTTTTCATATTAACAGGTTGGCTATGAGCTAGCAGAAGCACTTTTACTAGGAAAGTGTCTCAGGAAGAGAGAAGAAATGTGTAATTTGTTCTAGGTGGCTTTTCCTAATTCCATTTACTAGGATTTAATTCAATGAGTGCTTGTTCTCCAAAAGAAATTTCTGTCTCTAGGTTTCTTCACATATGTTACCTCTTTGATCTGATCAGCATACAGTACCACTGCTTAGCCATATGGAGATTCCTACATGAGACATCACTGTTCAGTTAGACCTTGACAGACCCTGTAGGTGAGATGCCTGCTGCAATGGGTCCTCAAGACTAGTTCTTTGTATTTTGAATTTCACATGAATTTTGCAAAGACGCTGACGTATTAATGCAAGTATTTTGAAGAATATACTGACCGTGTTGGGATTCTGTGGTACAGAGACAGTGTGTGGTTCTGAGACAGAACATGGAAAGTATTTTTCAGATTTTAAAAATGTGTACATACAAATTATTCACCTAATCTATGGCCAATGGCTCTTCTGTAAGGTTATTTCAAAGGCATCTGACTTATCCATCACTCAGGGCTATAGTATGTACATCATTTATTAAAACTTAACTGTGCCCGGATAATCTATTTGGTCTTTTTAATTCATTTTTTATCTGTCTTTCCTTTAAAGAGATCTGGAGAGTATCAAGGTGAGGTGCTAACAAAGTAACAGAGTTAACTTTCAGATACAGCCACAGCTAACGCCACTATAACTGGGGAGTTTGAAAGGTGTCCCACTACAACCTTTTATCATTACTCAATCTTGATCTTTCCACATTCTGTGATTTTGTGACTTCCTTGAAAGACTTGACACATACAGGTATCTTTCAATTATTAACCTGAAGGATCTTTATATAAATACAATATATATACACACACATGATATATGTGCATGCATATATTGTGTATAGAAGTTGTGGTCTAATATAACACAAATATATTTAAGTGATACTAGTAAAGAAAACAGAGATGACGCTGTTCCCACAATAGAATCTCTTGAGCTCTCCCCACGTTGGGCTCCGTATCACCATCAAGGGCATCATTGTACGTTTTACACTGTTGGCACAGGATGAATTTCACCTCTCAGTTTCTAATCCATCTCATCTGTCATCCTCTTCAAAAGATGGAAGAGTAGATGGATGAATTAGATGAATTTGAAATAAATCATAAGGAAGATAAACGTTAACTGAGTCTCTTCAGCCTCAGCTGTGTACCGATGGAAATTCTTTTCAGCACAGATGGTTTGTTTTGACCACACTATGTCATTTAAATGTTATAATAACCAAAACTGGGTTATTTTGTGGCAGCAGCCAGTTTCCAAGGGAAGTTAAAAGCATGTGGGCATGGAGAAAGTTATAATTGATAGTAAGCACAGCAACAAAACTCAGTAATCCACTGTGTAGGTGATACTACAAGACACATGACAGCTTGCCTTAAACAATTCATTGCATCTGTTGGCAAGCTAAAATCCAGCAGTACCATGGCTTAAATTTGCCCTGAAGAGAAAGAATTCAATATAAAAAAAATCTCCTTATATGTATCAACATTTAGCTTTAAATGTATGTTGATAACTGGAAGCCTAACAAAATAAATTCAGTGTGCAGCACACAAGCTTTAGCTGCAGCTCCATCAAAAAGAATGTTTTCTTGTCCCAGACAGAGGACAGCAAGCACTTTCTTTCAGTCCAACATTGCTTCATTTGCCATGGAGTTACACATCTGATCCTTCCTCTACCAACAGCAGAGGAGCGGGGGGTGCAGATGTCACCTACTTGTGTGCAGGTCCATGTCCTGCTCCATTCACGGCTGGAGTGGGCTGGAAACTTTGCAAAGGGATATTGTTGCTTCTGTTGACATGATATGATAAATTCTTGAGCTATTTTTTTCTGTTGAAATCTGCCTGTAACCTTATTTGTTAATGTCAGTTGCCCTGAATAAACGCTCAGCAAGTACTGATTTGCACTGATTCACCCAGGGAGAAAAAAATGTTGACAGTCAGAGGCTCCTTCTTGCTGTTGCTGTATTTTTCAAATATTTTCAGATATTACTCTGGTTATACAGGACCCCGGGGACTGCAATGAGAAGCTACTGGACCACATACATTTTTGTAACCTTTCTTCAGGTGCCGTGTTAGAAAATGGAGGCTGGGATGGGGTCAAGTTAACAGTCTCAGTGGCGAAGGCTTAGCTGAGGTTTACTGGGAGGCCTTTACAAAAGAAGCTGTGAGAAATCCTACAGAAGAAACTGACAGACAAATCAGGAGAGCATGTGGTACTTGGCATCTGCTCTTGTGCAGGATGGATTAAGAGTGGAACAAGGTACCTTAGACATCTAAAAAAAAACAAAACAACAACCAAGCAATATTCCTGCTTCACGAGCAGCCTCCTGAAAAAGCTGCTATTTTTGCCTTCATCCATACTGCCCAAGAATCAAAATAAAGTACATAACAACAGGGGAAAAAAAATCTGCAGTAACCTTTCAAATGCAGGAAGAGAAGTACTCACTAACACTTTATTATGCCTTAAAATTTTTATGTAACTTGAAATGTCTGAATAGCCTGCAATGGGTCAATTACCTCGCAAAGATCTCAAATCCCTTTAAAGATGAAGACTGTGAACCAGAAAACCATTTCTATTGATTTTTTGTTTTTCTTGTCTAGTGTTTCTGTAAACGTGCTTTTCATTCAGACTTATTTTTATTCCGTGTGCTGCAACCATCATCTGGACATAAGAGGAGAAGCAATGGGATGTGGAATAGCACAGGGGAGGGAGCAGCAGCACAGGAAGAGCAAGAAAGGAGATGGGGAAAACTTGTGCAGTGGCTGTATGCTCACATTTTTTTGAGCAACAAGCATGTCGTGTTTGTTTTTTTTAATACACCATCATCCTCACTTTCAGCTCCCCACGGAAGACATTTAACTGCTGAGAGAAGCCAGTGAGACATGGCAGCACCACCTGGCAGGCAGAGCTTGGGAGCATGCAGCAGTGCTGAGTATGATTTGTCACTGACCTGTAAAGTCCCCAGCCCCTGGGGTGCAGGCAGCGGGGCTGTGCAAGTCCCACAACAGTGAACAGAGGGTTAGGGTCCTGCTCTGAGGCCCACAGCACTCAAGAAAGACATGGATCTGTTGGAATGAATCCAAGGGAGGGCCACAAAAACAATCAGAGGGTTGGAACACCTCTCTTTTGATGAAAGGCTGAGAGAGTTGTGTTTTTTAAGCCTGGAAAGAGAAGGCTTTGGGAGACCTTTTTGCAGACTTTCAGAACTTAAAGGGGGACTATGAGAAATATGGGGACAAACCCTTAGCAGGGCCAGTAGTGGTAGGACAAGGAGTAATGGTTTTAAATTGAAAGGGGGTAGATTTAAACTAGATATCATGAAGAAATTTTTTACAGTGAGGGTGGTGAAACACTGGCACAGGTTGCTCAGAGAGGTGGTAGAAGCCAATCCCTGCAAACATTCAAGGTCAGGCTGGATGGGGCTCTGAGCAACCTCGTCTAGTTGAAGATGTCCTTGCTCACTGCAGGAGGGTTGGGCCAGGTGACATTTAAAGGTTCCTTCCATCCCAAACCATTCTATGATTCTCTTAACCATATACCACCATATTTGGAGGAGTTGTCAGGTAGGGAGATGGGAGATCAGAGAATCATAGAATCATAGAATTGGCTGGGTTGGAAGGGACCTCAGAGATCATCAAGTCCAACCCTTGATCCACTACCGCTGCAGTTACCAGACCATGGCACTGAGTGCCACATCCAGTCTCTTTTTAAATATCTCCAGGGATGGAGAATCCACAACTTCCCTGGGCAGCCCATTCCAATGCTTGATCACCCTCTCAGTAAAGAAATTCTTTCTAATATCCAACCTAAACCTCCCCCGGCACAACTTGAGACCTTGCCCTCTTGTCTTGCTGGGAGTTGCCTGGGAAAAGAGACCAACCCCCCCTGGCTACACCCTCCTTTCAGGGAGTTGTAGAGAGTGATGAGGTCTCCCCTGAGCCTCCTCTTCTCCAGGCTGAACAGCCCCAGCTCCCTCAGCCTCTCCTCATAGGATCTGTGCTCGAGTCCCTTCACCAGCCTGGTTGCCCTCCTTTGGACAATGTCCAGCTCAAGAGGTTAGTTAGCTCAAGCAAGACACCCAGAGGACTGCACCATCGCTTCCCAACAGACATAACATTATGTCCTAATGCTTTCCTTTGGGAACCTTGAGCAGGGTAAAAGACAGATACTCATCATGGGGACACTTGGAGGCAAGACCTCCATGTGCTTTCCCTCAGTCCTGTGCCCACTGCAGATGGGCCATCTTTCTGAGGGCTGATGCAAGACAGTACAACAATGAATTGAAAAATTGCAGCACAACAAACACAGAAGTCTGTAATTTGCTGCAAGATATGCCCTATGAACCCTGTAGCTTATGCATAGGATCTGCCCGTGTTGTAAAACTGAGAAGGCGCAATGTATTTTTAGAGCATTACTGCTGTCTGTAAGCCATTTATCTATATTGCCTGGCACGATTATCATGGGTTGGGTCGCCCGTGGGTTTCTCAGCAGTTAAGTAATCTGTGTAATCAAGGCAAGATTTTAAACTCTCATGAGCTTTTCAAAACACCGTATTAAAAAAACACAAAACCTAAACAACCCCGCACATAGCATAGAGTTGAAACATGCACATGTTGAAACTGCCATGTAAGCCAGCAATTCCTTGCCCAGCATTTACACAAGGACAGCAAAGGCAGTATTTCTAAGCCTCTCCCTTTTTATGATCATTACACAACAACGTAATTAAGGTCAGCCGAGGCCATCAGTCTGTAACTGAGTTCCCAGCCCCGGCAACAGAAACCTGTGTCTGATCTTTCATTGCCAGAAAAGTTTTTAAACTTGTTTCCGCCCACTGCTATTGTTACAAAATTCCTCTGATGTGTGTTGGCTGCTCATCTTGCTTAAGCTTTGGAGGCTGTGGTTGAACCCTTAAGACTGCCAAGAAACAAGCATATGGTACAAGGTACTTCAAGTAATTTAGGATCAATAAGTAAATACAAGACCTACACACACCAGTTGCAAGCTTAGTCTTAGATATTTTTTTCCTGATATTCGACAGCTTAACTCCACTACCATAAACATTTTCTTAAAGGCCTGGACTATTTGAAACAGCAAAGGAAAAAGGAATTGAAAAAGGAAGGATAAGATATGTCAAGTACAACAACATGTTAACCTACTGGGACAAGTCTAGTCAGGCATAGTGAATCACAGAGAGAGAGAAATCACAGACATGCTTGAAACCACCGTCACAGACTTCCCTTTACAAGCATCTGGGTAACAGTATCAACAGATGTGGAATTTGGGGTTTCATCTACCTGGATGACTAATGCCAATAAATCAGTGCAGCAAAGTAGGTCAGAGTTACCACCTCACCTGCTGCTCCCAGAGTCTCAACAGGCTTGCTTCTCTTTTGTTTTGGTCTCATGTATTAGTTTGGCATCTGGAACTATTTCTTTATTTCAAGTAACTCCCAGACATTTTACATGGAGTTTATTTCTCCAACTTGTTCATTTTAGTCAGTGGTTTCAGGTGCTCAGCTAACTGTCCCTGGTTTTACACTGATAAGCAGAAGAGCCTTAATTAAAATGCCAGTTAAAATGGTAGCACAATTACAGGGACACTATTCTCTAAGCAACTGGCATTCACAGCTGAAGGTAATGATTAAATTTCTACCAAAAAATGCTCTTTATTTTGAACTACTATCAGCCAGCAAAGCACTTGGAGAGCATAAATTAAGACTCCCCCAGAAAATAATATTCTGGACAATTTTTTTTGAGTGGATGGATTGTTTTCTCCATTTTGTGAAATTTAATAAAAATGCCACTACAGATAATGGGCCACAAATAGAACTTAGATTTTGCTGTTCAGTTACCACTGCTTCATCTAACGCAAACAATTTGTGTCAAAGTAAGATCTTAATTAAGTTTTGGTAGGTGTATAAATAAACCAGCCAAGTAAGAACGATGCAGAAGAAATATTGATATAAACTGTAATTTAAGCACTGTTTATTAGTTTGTACCTCTGCAGTTGTTTACAATACTTCTGTAATCCCAGCTGGTCTATAAACACTGCAGTGATAAATCCAGTGCATCACAGTGTAATGACCACCTGAATTAATAACTTCTAACCCTGTGCTCCTGCTCAAGAAGTGCATTGCAAAAGGCACTGCACAACCCATATGAATGCTGCTCCAATTCCAGCAGACCTAGTGCCCCTCCGACCTCCCAGGCTATTTTGTAGCAATCCCGGGTTAGAGCTTCCCATGTGCAAGATGCTTGAGGTCTGCCCTGAATGTAGCCAAAACCCAGAGCTCACCAGTCCCTTGACTGATGACCTTGATAGGGTCCTTCATGCTCACCCATCACCTTCCCCTCTCAGCTGCCCTCAAAGCTGCACAGGTAATGTTACACTCCCCAGATACTGCTGTTACCCATCAGAACCTTGGGTTCATCCTGGAAGAGTGACCACAGGCTAGAAGCTGAGCCCTCATCCATGCACAGTGTTGCTTTTTTTATTTCAGGTACACACAACATTTAACTTCACACTTTGCTGACAGAATTCTTTCATTTGTGACTATATTACTGTAGCTTCCTGTGTTGTGAATTAAAATAATGGTAATGATGAAAACATCACATCTCAATGCTAGCATTAAAATTCTCTGTCAGCACTGATTGAAAATACATAAATAAAGAGATAAATGATGAAACAAAATTTCTAAAGCCATCTATGAATTTCTTTAAGCTGGGCAATGCTGGGAGTGTGAAGATTCTGGCTTCTAGATCTGCAGTTTGACATTAGGGACCATGTTTGTCCTGACCTTCAGCATCAGTAAAGCAATTTATTAAACCAGAATTGCAGAAAGGTAACTTGAAAGTTAACTTGATGGTAATCTACTAATTAGAAAAAACACGATGGCATGTGGCTACAGCTTCGGTACTATTGCCACCTACAGGTATGCTTTTCTTCCTTCATTACAAAAAATAATGTAGTAAACATGCTGTCCTAGCACTCTACTCTGATAAATTCAATCTTTACCACGTAATTCACTGAAAATGTAACATCATCAGCTCTCTGGGTACAAGCTGCAACTGAACATCTACCATAAGATTCTGGAAACTGCTTCTCACTTGAATAAGGAACAATGTTTAAAATTTCAGTGGTGGAAAGGCTAAAAATACAAATGCTGTTTAGCTAGAGAAAAAAAATTTAAAATACTTGCTCTGTATGATCAGACACTATCTTTGTAGTTAAATGGCTTCTGCAGGCAGTAAAAACCTCTAGAAAACATGCTTGATAGTACACCCCAGGCAGAGACACGTGCCAGCATTCAGGTTCATCTCAGGAAGCAAAAATCCTTTAGCCAAAGCTTGCTGAGGTCTCTGCTGAACGAAGAATTAGGAGGCAGCTGAGAACACAAAGTGCACAGCAAGGCTGTGGCTGTCTCCTTTCTGCCTTTTCTTAGAGGGGAAGCGACAGCCTTGGTTGTTTTAAGGTACCATGTTCTTGTGCAGGACAGAGGTCCTCTGAGCAACATCTCTAAACCTGTCATGTTTTTCTCTGCCCTTGGAAATATGTGTTGTTTTTTTTTAAAGCTAGTTTAATCGTAATTTGTAGTAGTGACTATAACACTTGTTGCTCAGACTGATCATCACCTCTGAATAAGTCAATAGCAAAGATTTTCAAACCAAGTATTTAAGCTTATCTGAATTCCTCTTTTAAGTCACCTGCACTGTAATTTCCAGACATGCTCATGTATCTAAAAATATCACTGGCAAATAAAAGAAGCTGTGAGTGCTAGCCATTTTGAGAAAAGCTACAGAAACCAAAATACTAGCATAATAGTACAGTCAGAATACTAAAATAGACTGCTTTTGGCACATTTTGGTTTTACCATTAAGAACAGCACTGAAAAGTACCGAGACCACGGGCATGTGAGAATGGGTATGGGACCTAGTACACAAGACTTGGAAAACTAAAGAATATATGGTCTGTTTGAGAAAGCCACTTAAAAAAATGGTTTTTACTGAAAACAAGGATGTGATTTTAATAGTGTTTCCCAGTTTTACAGACAGATAGATGGGTCCAAGTACTGACAGAGAGATGACTGATGCTGTCTGGAAAGATGAACACTCAGTACAGCCATAGATTCATCTTCACTATTGCTGTGGCCCCACACTGGATGAACTTTCCATATATGCACAACGTTACCAGCAGAGCTAAATCACCAAGACTGGCACTTCACCTATAGCTGGAGCTTGCAATTATTTCAGAGTCATAAAGCCATTATATATCCACTCTGAAAAAAAAAATGAATTAGTATTTGCCTGTATGCAGAATACAAATTATTTTGATGTATTTTGGCCTTTCATACTAATGGATCATTTCAATACGAACACAGATATTTCGTTTGGCATGTTTATACACATAAAAAAATATATGAGCTAATAAATAAACCAGAATCACTACTTAAATACCACATTCTAGATAAACTCAATTGGATGTGAAGTTCCATGCAATAAGGTTCCAAATAGGTGTCCATTACTAAACTGGACATCTCCAAAACCCCATCCATCTGGGAAGAAGCAGTTTCACACTATATAAAAAGAAATTACAGAAATTTCTTTCTAGAAGTACTTGTTTTTCAACATTCTGCTTTTAAGGTAAATGGCCAAGTTTGAACTTTACCAGCCTCAGGCCCCTTTCCTAGATTACAAAGAGGTAGTGAAAACACCATTTCCTTTTCATTTTCTCACACTTCCATTTGACCGCATTTTGTGCACAACTGAGTTCTAGCTGTGCCTCCTCTTCGTATGAGGTCTTTCCACAGCAAAACAAAAACCAGATTGTTTTTCAACAGTAGCATTAGGGCAGGGGGAACAACTAGAAAAACATTATGTATGCAAGCATCATCCTTGAAACCATTAGCTTTGCTTTTGTAATTAACTACATTTCAAGCTGATGATACCTAATTACTCTCAGATTTCAACTGAGTGGTCAGGAAATGTCTCAGAGCACAGAGCACACAGCATCTGAACAAACATGAGCAGCATGAAAAGCACTCATGTGAAATCAGAAGATGCTCGCAAACCACCACAAACCTCCCAGTTGGATTGGCACCCCAGCTGAAGTGGGGGCAAGGTTACAGCTAAAACAGCCACTTGCCACTTCATCCCTAGAAAATAACATTCATTTGGGAAACGACAGTGCATCTTCCTGAAGTGGTATGAAGCCACAAGCCAAGAAATGTGCTGTTTGAAGAGAGGCAGCTTGCAGCCTCTGCCCAAGGCGAGAGCCACAGAGACCGCGCGGCTGATGGGAGGGAAGGAGGGATGGGGAGAGCAGGGGGCTGGAGCTGAGGACTACAGTGGCAATAACACAGGTTTGAGAGCTCCAAAAAGACAGCATGTGAAGTCACAAAAGGGCTGGTATTCCAAAAGCACATGAAAAAGATCTTTGGATGTGGCTCTTGGAGGACAAGGAAGAAGCTGGGACTTGTATCTCAGTGACTGGGAGCTCTAAGATTCTCCTGCACAGGATGTGACAAGGATTAGTTTTGGCCTTGCTGTTAATATATATATGAAGAAACAAGCAATGTATCTTCACATGCTAAATAATCCAAGCAAGTAAAACTACATTGTTCAAGCAATAATTTTTCCAGTAGTGTTTAGAGGCTTATAGTAGAACATATTGACTGGTTTTGTTCTTATACTTAGGAGATTCTGGTGTTTTAATCTAAGGGAAAGAACAAGATTTTTTACAAAGAACTGATACATTCTTAAACACACTAGTAAAACTCTGATTTCACTAAACCAATAAGTGTTTTGCCTCTGACTTAAGTTACACTTTCACTCATCTTCCCTGCTACAGTATCAGGGATTTTTCTTATCTTTTATGCAGATAAAATCTTAATAACATGGTCTGTGTCAATAAGAAAGCAGAAGTGCTGTAAAAATTTACACCAAAATATAGCAGTTTCACTTCCATGTTTGTCAAAAAAAAGGTTAAAGCATTTACCATTTAAAATAAAATCCTTTTAATTATAAATGTGGACTGGAGACACTACGTTCACTCAGAGTATGCATCTTTCTTTATTGAATAAATTTTTCACAGTGTCTGAGTTGTATGAATTTTTAAATGGAATTACAGTATTTTAGGTACAACACTGCAAAGTCTAAGTGACTCAGGAGCTTCAGTCCTACCATTAAAAGAACTTAAAAATTCAAGGGCTGGATTCTTAAAAACACTCAAATACAAAACTCTAAAAAAAAAAAAAAAGAGAGTTTCAAAACTCTAATTAATTTGGCTCTAATTAATTAGAGCTCTGAGTCATCAGTAGATAGAGATGAGCTTAGGAAAACTTGTAAGAATTATCTGTCCCAGCAATCTGCTCAGTTTAATTGTGTCCCTAGGACCAGCTCAGCTTCTGGTGAAGCAGAGGCTGTATCACTCTGCACTACTAAAGTAGACTGGCATCAGTTTGGGTCCTTCCAAGTACATCCTGTGATTTAAGCAGGCCTACAACTTCTTTATGATTAGCTAAGCAATCCCAGCAGCAGGGGCAGAAATCTTTGCACAAGAACAGACTGAAAAGCTTGGGGCTGGAACCACTGCAGCAGACTCAGAATAGGCTGTACCTACTTGCAAGGCAAACTCTTGGAGTACTCTAATAGAAACCTGAGTTCAACTGCAAGTAACAGCCTCTCCCTACTATCTATGTGTTTTTTCAAAGATCAGAATTGAGAACATCCGAAAAAAAAAAAGTTATCTGTACCTTGTTGGCAAACACAGGCATGACCTGTACTTTTAATTCACTATTGTTTGTTTTACAGCAGGTCATTATTCTCATTAATTGCTAAGCTGCTGGCAGATTCCTTGACATTTTGGATGAAAGATCGATCTAAATTTAATAAAGTGTTTGAGAGGAAAGAGTTTATAATTCTTTTGATTAAAAGTCTGCCAAATCAACAGCACTGTGCAGACTGACATCATGATGGGCAGCAGTTTATTGATACAGCAGTCCATTTTTTAATCAGGGTGACATAATACAGCAATTGTCTGGCATGACATATGACTACACCATATGTGCGTGGCCAAGTTTTACTGCAAATCCAACACAGTGTCCTTTCCCTCCTAGTTCCTCCTAGTTTGAAGTTGAAAGTGGGTAGGAATGGGTGAGAGGATTTACACAGGTATGTTTCTGTCTGTTCAGTCTGTGGACACAGAAGTTCTTTCATTGGATTTACATGTACATCTATCAGGACTAACTACAATACAAGGATGTTTAGGCTCAGGGGGTTCCAGCTTCCGTTCACTATCATTCAGAACTACTAAGAAATTTGATTAGTATTAAATCTGAACAAAGGGTTTTTTCACTTTTTGTTTTTCACTAATGGTGGAGTTTTCTTTCCTTTCTCTCTCCCTCTTGCTCTCCAACACATATGCACCATTCCCACCTCCACATTAATAAAAACTTCACACTGCTAAATAAATTAAACATTTAGCTTCAGGCACATCTGATTGATTCCTTTTTATTTTCCTGGCCCAGCCCCAACCCAGAGGGAGCAGCAAGCATGCCTCTTTCTCTTGTGTGGAACACAAGAGTTTGCTTGGATGGGGCTAGAACCGTGCCCTGTGCCTTTGCTTTGCTGGCCCTTATAGAGCAGGTACCCATTTCCAGCAGCACTCACTAAGAAATGCTCTCAGGAGCAGAGCAAGGGGCTCAGAAACATGCATCCAGCTCTGAAAATAGACACAATAACTGCTGCATTTTAGACTGACAAAGTGCAATTAGCTTTTTCAAACAATGATTTTTTTTTTTTCCGGGTAATTTATCTTGGAGGAACTAAAACAAACCCTGTTTACTCTAAAACATACATCCCATGGCAGAAACATTAGACAGCACACACCCAGGCTAAAGGGAAAAAAAATAAACAAAACAAAAGCCCCAAACTGGCAGAAGGATGAAAGGAATTGTGTCAACCTGCTCTGTGCCAGGGTTTGGGCAGGGAAAACTGGGGAAAGGTCTGTGCTGCTTTTGTGATTGACTGGAATATGCTTTTAACTCAGTATAAAGTCCAATAGGAATAAATAGAAAAGTTGATTCCAAAGAGCTCTAGGTCAAGCTTCTGCTCTCTTGCTTAAACACAAGTTCAGCCACAACACCTGGAAGGGTACAAATGAGTGTACAGTGTCCACCTGGAGTTAGGAATCCAGCTTGTAGAGACAGGATTTCAGCACAGTGTAATGGACCCTGAAACAGCTAAGTACATGGAAGGAGGAGAAAATAGAAAACTGCCAAAAACTACTTCCAACTTAGTATGTTCCCACTGCAGCCACCCCAAAAGTGAACTTTTGCTGAACCGAGTTAACTGAATTCCAGCAGGCTGGAAAAGTATCAATCCCATGCTTGCTAGTAATTGAGTAGTTCTAGAAAAAGAAATTTAAAAGTAAACAGAGTAGATCTATAGATTCTAAAGCCTGATGACATTCACACTCAAGTATACTGAATATTTTAAAATCTGGGAACTGAAAAGGATTTTGTGGAAATGTCTTCTAAAATTGTACATATGAAGGTAGCAGCAAGATGCATTAGGAATTAGTAAGGCATGAAATTGCCTCATAAAGGAAATCACTTTTGTGAAACACAGTAATAAACATCACAGTGAAATTACAGGTAATGATGGGTATTTTTATGCCACTTTCCACAGTCTGCTCTGACACTTGTTCTCAGCAAATAAATTAGAACTTGTCTTCAGACAGTGAAGCCAAGAAGAAAGAAAATCCTGTGTCATCCTAGTTTGTCATGTCTTGGCAAATGCAGAGATGAAGCACCAGCCATTTTGGGGAATACCTGGGCTGCCAAAGCAGGCACCTTCTCCAGAGAAAGCAGCTCTGTGGCCTTCTGATACCTGCAACAGGTGAGCTACTGCCCAAGCAGTCAATCTGTCACGTTCCTCTTCTACCAGTCTAAGAAACTTCCTACTGAGTGTTGCATATATTGATTTTTTAACTTGCATTCCTACTTACTGAGTAAGGCTCTCACCCCTCAACTGCTTGAAATGGAACAACTGCTCCATCAAACAAAATGGGAAACTCACGTGTTAACTGTGTGCAGAGGTTTTCATGACAAAGTCTAAGAACATCTGAGCTACTGAGAAAGATGGGATTTAACTCAATTTGCTGTGAAGAGCTAGTAAGTGAGTCAGATGAGAGCAAATAGCAAGTTATAAAGTTATGCCTGCAAAAACTATTCTCTATCTACAGATTAGAATAAAAGCCTGATTTGGTTTCACTTGGGACAGTGGAGTTTTAATGGCTGAAACAATTAAATAATGTTAATTAGTTATTAACAAGCACTCTGCACCTGAAAAGAGCTCTTCAATAACGATCAATAGATACATTGAGTTATTCTACACAATACCCTTGTGTCATATGCATTAAACTCATTGTTCAGCATTGAAAATAGAGGTCTTTAGATGAGATAACCCAAATTACGGACTATTATCTTATTTGCAGATGGCTTACCAACAGGCAATGGTAAAAATGATAAAATTCAATGATAAAATACAGCTGCAATGCAGTCAATGATAAAATTCAGCTGCAAGTCTTTTGAGTCTGTGACTTAGGCTCTTGTCTGGTAACAAATCCCTCTCAGGGATTAGGAAAGGCAAAAATGAATAGACCAATATAATTTTGCTGATTTGCAGAAGGCTGGAGACTTGCCACAAGTTTTCATAGCTGTCTTTTGCAAAGAGATTTTATAAGGTTCCTCACTCATCTGTCCAAAGTCCCACATATGTAAAGGGGCTTCCCATACCTGAACTGCAACAGAAAAGGCAAATATAGATGTAAATATGTGGGAACCCAAAATAATACCTGTCAGTCCTATTTGGACCCACTCTTCAGGAGCAGCCAAATGTCTGCTTCAGGGGCCTCCCCAGCACCTGAACTTGCTTTCAGCTTCTTCTGTGTCATTTCCTCAGGGACCTCAAATCCACAGGTCCAACAACCCCCTCCAGCCACTTTTGTGCCATCTGCCTGGGTGCTGCCAGTACAAGAGGAAAGATTCCCAGCTGAGCTGCCCAGTGTCACCTGCAAAAGCAGAACCTGAGGCAATATCTGAAGCACCTGCCTGGTGCCGATCACCCTGGCAGGCAGACACCCAAGTTATTCCAGTCATAACTAGAATCTGCACTGCCAAAACATCTCTTCTCACCAACTTCCTGACTGCCTGGATTCTTTACATTAGGTGTGGGTAAAGAAAGGTACAATGTCCGTCACCTGAACATAGTATCCCAGTTTTTCCCAAGGTTTTTCTTTGATGAAGGGCATAAATGAGCACTTCCCATTCTAGCAAAATAACCAGCCTCAAGGAGGGGTGTCTTAGACTCCACCTGAGAAAATCAAATACAGAGGGAGAAATGGCTAATTATTAAGCCCCCCGCTCCCCCCCAAAAAAAAAGAAAAGAAAAAGAAAAAAAAAAAAATAAAAATTACACACTGGCTATAACTTAATTCTGAGTAAAACTTAAAAGAATACAAATTTTGCTAACTTAAGCTCAGAGAAGTTAAAGACTTGACATACAACAACAGCAAGAGGGAATGCAGAAGGATAGTTAATTCAAGGCAGTTTGACATAACTAAAAGTAATCCAGTAAAGAACATTTCTGGGATCCTCAGTAATTAAACAAAAGTTAAATTCCATCCTTCTTACCAGCCTTGGTAGCCACTGATTGTTGGACTGAGGTATAAGAACAGAGATAACTTTGCCAGACACTTTCAAAACAATCCATGTGAGTTATAACATCAAAAACAGAGTTGTAACAGGTTTGCTATAGGCTTCCTGGTTTCACCTAAAGATACATCATTCTTCTAGCAAAAGATAGCTTGACAGTTCTCCCATTGTTCTGGCCAATTCTACCATTTTCCCTCTGGATTTCTTTAGTCTTCTGAAATCATATTATTTTCTCCAAGGATTCATACTGGGCTGGAGTAAGAACAGACAATTTACCACCTAAAAATTTATCTGGGCATATCCTGAACATGATACCTACTGCAAATCTCAGCACAGGTCCAGATCTTCTCAGTTCCTTGGTAACATTAAAGCTCTCATTGCTCTACCCCTCTAGTAGCTTAAAAAAAAAATAAAAAATTCTTGTACATCTGAGCAGACACACCTGCCAGAACAGAAACAGAAAGCAATGACCCACCTCTTCTTCTCAAGCCCTCTTTGCATGCTGACTGTGGTTTGTGCCTCCCCTCCTTGACATCCTCCCTTCTAGCCAACATATTTCCATAAACATCCCACAGCTGCTGGTTGTTGGCACACAGAGTGCCAATGGAATGGAGTAGGAAATGCACACACATGGCACAGAAGCAAGAGAGCTGACGCCAAGCAATTGGGTCATCAGGAGGAGGGAAATCAAACTTTCTGCACAGACAACACATCCTGCTCCAAATGCTTGTTTCTCAACTTCCCCCAGTTCCACGTGCCTGGGTGGACCGAAGAGCAGGTGTATATCGGAACCAAAATGCCTAAACCACCAAATACTTGGTTGTTGGGGTTTTGTTTTTTTAATACAAATCACAAAGCCTTAGCTTGGCTGATAGAAGAGTACATTTGAGTTCTGCATGCAAAGCTGACACTTTCCATTTGTACAGATCCAAAAAAAGGAAGTGAGACTGTAATACAAATACTGAAAAGAAACAATTTTATCACACACTTGCTCTTTTGGCCACTGCCTTCACATTTCCCACAGGGTAGGAGCACACTACACAGCATTAGACTACAGAGCAGAGATTCAGCAAAGACTCAGGCTAAGCAACTCATTAGGTAGGACTGTCCGGGTCCTCAAGGACTGGATCTAGACTGTAGTTTATCACCAAGGACTGTAACAGAGTTCTTGCACATAATTGAGTTTCTAACATGTGCCATTTCTCACCCTTAGTCTAATGACTTTTCAGCACAACAAAAGCAGCTCCTGAAATGTGTGTCATTCAGATGATGCACAGATCTTCCTTGGGATAAAATAATCAGGTTTTCAGAATCAGAGAGGTACATTCACAACTTCTTTAAATCACATTAGGAAACATCAATTTTGAATGTGACACTATCATGGAAATTGAGAAAGGTAACAACTTTCTACTTTTTTTCTGTGAAATGCAAGGGTAATTTCTCTCTTGGCATTTTGCCCAAGCATCTACTATTTGGTCATCATGTAAGAATTACACAAGGTTAACAGAACCCTTTTGGTTTTAATTCCCTATTGGAAACAGCTACAGAATTTGGAGGGAGTCAGAATATGCAACTGCAAAGCACTATTGCTAATTTTAGGATTTATTCTTGTGCCCCAGTAGCTCAGACTGCACTCACCTTGACAGGTGGTTGAAACCCAGCTCTGAATGCCACCAGGAGCTGTCTTGTAAACACAGTTTTCCTAACCTTGCACAGTTTAGAGAAAAAGTAAATCCCTACACTCACTACCAGAAGAGGAAATTCAGATATTATTTTCTCTTCTTTGAGAGCAGATAAACACCACACAAGTATCACAGAGAAGGGTCAGGACAGACCATGCCCTTTCATAAGTCAAGAGGAAGAGTTCTCATGGCACATCACTCAGAAGAAGGATGTGAAGACCACCTGTCTCCATAGTACAGCTGTTCATGGGCCAATAAGCAATTTTTGACAGGATTTGTGTACAGCTGAGAAGGTGGTCTTTTCCTCAATTCCCCATCCATACACAGCTCACCAATATAGAGAATTTGGGCAAGCAGTGGCTGGGATCCCACACAAACCTTCCAAGGAGACCATGCTTCTGGTGTGTACCTCTTTAGTGTCATTTACCTGCCAGTCACTCCTGACTCACAACCTCTTGGATTCTTGGGTTTTAGAGGCCTTGATCCCTTACTACTGCTGGGAGAAGTGTGCAGGCCCTCCTGCAGGCTTGCATGGAGAACCAAGAGAGGGCTCTATTGTCCCACCACAGCCCTGTCGAATCTCATGATTATATCTGTATTTCCTGACATTTAGTT